>NW_007260120.1:309557-460271 GCF_000164805.1 Carlito syrichta
GGACGACAGAGTGAGACTCCAACTCAAAAAAAAAAAAAAAAATTCCAAAGTTCATTCAAAACACCAGGAGACAAAATCTGAGTCTTTCCCCCATACCTATTATTATCATTCTAAATTGAATCCTAGGCTCTAATTAACTATTCCCCGGAAATAATTATCTGTTGAATCTCAATATTTGCTTTGAGAACACGCCCAATTAGGCAATTATCTTGGGTAGATTTTGGTCATATTTTATGTCTCGGAAAACTGAAATCGAAGGAAACACTTGGGGCTAACTGCAACCCAGCCAGCCAGTCAATGTGGCTTCATTAACATGTCATTGTCCTCTTGGTGTGTGGTCACGCTCTCACCCCAAAGCGGAATTAAATTTACTTGCAAAGTCTTTCACAGGGAAGACTATGAATCTTCTGTCATCTCCTTTACCCTTTTGCTACCAATGTGGCTTGGAGCAAAAAAAAAAACCTTAAGTGTCTTTGCTTTGGTTATTTTATTTTTCCTCTGAGAAAGCCTCTTTTGGCAGGAAACTAACATGCCACATGCTCTGTTACAGAAAATAGAAAGTACGGAATTTTACAGGTTTCTGGTGTATTGTGCAAAGAGCTCATTAATTTGTGAAAAATATAGTAAACGTGAGAATTGCATCAACAAACGACTGACTGATGAATATTTAATCTGGATATCTCAGAACCTCACTGAAACCTGAGTGAGTGAACTCAATCATTCAGAAAAGTCAGATAAATACTGGGCCCCTCTTGTATAACAATTTTACAGTTGTTCTTTCAGAAAATGCCCACTTTTTTTTTCTTTCTTTTTTTCAGTCAGTCTCACTCTGTCCCCCAGGCTGACGTGCAGTGGGTTGTGTTCACCACAGCCTCGATCTCCTGGGTTCAAGTGATCCTTCTACCTCAGCCTCCCAAGTAGCTGGGACTACAGGCACATGCCACCATGCCCAACTAATGTCTTTTTATTTTTTGTGGAGACGAGGTCTCACTATGTTGCCCAGACTGGTCTGGAACTCCTGGGCTCAAGTGATCCTCCCAACCCGGCTTCCCAAAGTGCTGGGATTACAGGTGTGAACCACCATATCTGGTCTAGAAAATGCTCACTTTTTTACATTCAGGAATAGCAGAGTCCAGCACATAATTATTACTAGTTATTGAATCTGTGTTTGTTTTCTCCCCAGTTAAGCCATAAGCTTTTTGAAGGGAATGTCTAATTTTATTTTTTCTGTTGCTTAGTTTTGAAAACTGGATTAGGTATATGGCAGGTGTTTCATCTGGGGGTGATGGTCAAAATCTTTAACAACTGACCCATTAGGACGGACGTTGCCCATAGCATGAGAGACTGTCAGTGGTGCCAGGCCCTTTAGTTACTGAATGGTAGGAAAAGCCAAGGAGGTTCCAAGGAAGGCACAAAGTAGAAGGGACTCCAGGGGACTCCAGGTCTGTGGCTATTTGCCATCCAGTACAGAACTATTTTTGTATTTTAACAATTAATGTGTATGTGTATTTATAGCAATAAATACCAACTGAATATCAGCCCAGAAAAATGACATTTTCTTTAAAAAAAAATTATAAAACCATGATCACTATCTCCTTTTAACAGAAGAGCCAACTAGAGCCTAAGAGCAAAGTTACACCCCAAAGTAACCCAGAGAATTCCAAGCAGAACCGGAAATTGGTAATCAGGCTTGACTTTCAATTTCACAGGCTGGATAATTTGATGCGTTGGACAATATTGTTGCTCGGCCTCTGGCCTCTCAGATCCCTTTCCACGCTTTTTGTCCTGGCCTCCCCTTGGGGTGCATTTGATTTCCACAAGTGATGCTTGTTGCTCTTCTAGGGAGAACTGCCTTCCAGTACTGGGTCCCACTTGCCTGCAGGACCAGGCCCTGGGGGAGTGGTCCATCCATCGCCTGCGACCTGACCAATGGAATGCTGGGGCAGGAAGTCCAGCCTCCTTGACTGGGGACCCCGCTCGGAGGCACTGCTTACATCCCAGAGGCCCCCACGGGTTCAGGCCACATTGCCAGCTGTGGGACTTGGCCTAGCCCGCCCCCGGGGAGGCTTCCTCCCCTTCCCTCTCTGCTCTCCTAGTCCCTTCATGGTTCCACCTGAGGGCACCTCCTTAGCGAGTCATTCCACACCCATCTCATTCTAGGAACTCATCAGCTGTTTTTGTTTTCTGGGATACTGTAACAAGTGACCACACACTGGGTGACTTAGGAACCTAAAGATATTCTCTTGCAGTTCTGGAGGCCTGAAGTCCTAAATTGAGGTGTTAGTCAGGCTACGCTCTGTGGTGTTAGTCAGGCTACGCTCTCTTCGAAGGCTCTCGGGGAGAAGCTGTTCCAAGCATTTCTGTCAACTTCGGGTGTTGTCAGCAATCCTTGGTGTTCCTTGGCTTGTAGGTCCCTCACTCCAGTCTCTGCCTGTCTTCACATGGTTTTCTCCTTGTGACCTAATCTCCTTCTTTTATAAGGATACTCATCCTGTTGGATTCATGCCCGCCCCTCAATCCTGATGAGTATGACCTCATGTTAGCTTGATCACATCTACAAAAGTCCATTTCCAAATAAGGTCATATTCACAGGTGGGGGAGCTGGCAGTCAGTTTTCTGGGGCTGAGAGGGAAGGATCTTCCCAGGCCTCCCTCTTCCCAAGTCTCTTCACATCATCTCCCCTCTGCGCAGGACGTCCCTGCATCCAAATTTCCCCTGCTTATGAGGACATCAGCCATATTGGATTAGGGCACACTCTGATCACCTCACTTCAATGTGATCATTTATGGTCATTAATTTGATCACCTCTGAGAAGATTATTTACAAATAAGGTCACATTTTGAGGTATTGGGGGTTAGGATTTCAACATATGCATTTTAGGGGGAGGCACACAATTCAACCAGTAACAGGGGGTCAGGACTTCAGCATATGTTTTGAAGGGCTGCAATTCAACCTACAACACCAACCTAAGACATTTTATTTATTACTTTAATATTTCATGAAGGTCAGGAATTTGTATTTCTCTTATTAGAATGAGATTGAGCATCTTTTCATTTGTTTATGAATGCTTTATGCGTTATTACAACTTGTTCAAAGAATCTGCCAATTTTTCTATGTGAATATTTACTTTTCTAAACCCAGCAGGCACTGTACATATAACACAGTAGTCATAGTTCCCGATAGTTATTCAAATATCTTTTTTTTTTTTTTTTAGTTGGAGTCTCACTCTGTCACCCAGACTGGCGTGCAGTGGCACGCTCCCGGTCACCGCATCCTCGACCCGCTGGGCTCTGGCAGTCCTTCCGCCTCAGTCTTCCAAGTAGCTGGAACTATAGGCATGCGCTACCATGCCCAGCTAATTTTTAAAAATTTATTGTAGAGATGAGGTCTCCCTAAGTTGCCCGGGTGGGTCTCGAACCTGCAGGCTCAGGCAATCCACTTGCTTTGGCCTCCCAAAGTGCTGTGATCACAGGCTGAGCCACTGAGCCCGGCCTCAAATATCTTAAAATACTATTTTTAATTTAATTCCATTTTTTTCTGCTTCATTGGCCATAAAATCAGAAATAATATTATGACTTTGTTTATGGGGTCTATAGATTTACAACATTTAAGATTTTCTGTCATTAAGGTTAGATTCTTTTTCTGCTAAGTACCTGTTTTGAATTGGAATGATATACCCCTAAGTATGGTTTTGTATGAGACAAATGAGTCATGAGTAGCACAATAAGTAGACCATACAGTGGGGAAGAATGTGGGTTGCTGGAGTGCTTGTTTGCATCCTGGCTCTTTAACTTACTAGCTGTGAGATCTTAGGCAAGCCCATTAAACTCTCTGCACTTTCATTTTTTTCATCTGTAATAGAGACATGAGGACAGTACTGTTATTTTGATGCAGTTTGCAGTGCTTGCTCAGAGTAAGCACTCACTAAATATTAGTTATTATTACCTTTACACCATTGATTTTCTTATTGATTTTTTTCCAATTTTTTAAGTGTCAACTACATTTCATTAAACTTTGAATTTGTATTTCTCTTATTAGGATGAGATTGAGTATCTTTTCAGTTGTTTATGAATGCTTTATGTGTTATTACAACTTGTTCAAAGAATCTGCCAATTTTTCTATGTGAATATTTACTTTTCTAATAATCTGTATTAGCTCTTTTATGTTAAGGAATCTAAGCTTGGGCGTGTATGTTGTGATATTTTTTCCTGTTTAGTCATTGGTAGTTGGTTTTGTTCCAGTATTTTTTTGTCTTGCGCAAATTTTCAATCCTTTTTTGGGGGGTGAATTTATTCATAAAGTAGGAGACCACTGCAGTTCTCCAGGTAGGAGGATGAGTTGGTTTGGGCTGGAGTAATGCTAGTGGACGTGGTGAGAAGTGGTCGATTTGGGGATGCAGATATTGTGAAGCTGGAGCCAACGAACTTGGCTGATGTATTCAATATGGTGGTGAGGAGAGGCGTGGGTGAGGTGAGAGAAAGAAAGGTTTACGCTGAGGCTTTGGGGTTGAGTCACCAGGTGGACAATGATACCAGATGGGCAAGACTTTGGGCGGTGCCAGCAGCCTCGAACCTACCTTGGAAAACTGCTTCCAGTTTCACGGTGTGATACACACCCAGCCCGTGTTCATTCATTGTCTACTGCGGTTATTTCTATCAAAGTGAAACGTTGAGTCAGACTAAGCATTTGGTGTGTTTGTATCAGTCGTTACTACGTTGCTTGTATTCCTAGGAAATCACAGAGATCCAAAGAGCTAACATCATACCTGCAGTGGTGTGGTCCCACTTGCATCTGCTTTTGATCTCTTCTGGAGACTTCAGCACACTCTATGCAATAAAGGGGGACACACCGACCCACCTCTGTGTCTGGGGCTGATTTAAATCAATGTAACTAGGTGTCCCTAAATTCACAGGGATTTGATGAATCAAGTCAGTTTAGCAACTTGGCCCAGTGAACCAGTAACAAAACAAAACAAAACAAAACAAAAAACCCAGACTGGTTTGTACATGTTCGCGGGACCATGGTCTGTGAGCTCCACTGGTGAAGGCCAGGGAGAGAGTTGATTTTTTTCAGAGACTTTGAAAACATAAAATTCCACATGGATAATGAATACTTCTTAGGCAACGTCGTGGGTGCTGGCACGGCATGTGAAGAAAATCTTGTTGAAAGAGAAGAAACAACATTATGGAATGATCTCCTCTGGGAACTTCAGCCAATTGCCAGGAACTATTTGAAAGCCTGTTTTAATCCCTGTCTTTTTCATGTGTCCCTTTGACAATAAATTGAGTGCACAGCCTTATGGGACACGCCTAAGATCGGCTGCTAACGATTTGGTTCAACTGCTGAGATGAAATATCAGTCTCTTGCCATTGTTCTGCTTGGTCCCTGTTGTTCTCACAAAGTCTATTTCTGGCTACACTGCCCTATTTGAAGTGAGATGACGTGTGAGAGTGGCCATGTGGCTGAGCAGAGTGAATGCCAGGAGCCGCAGCACTCACTTGAGTGGACAGAGCAAGTGGTCCCCTGTAGGAGCAATGCTGATGGAGTGAGGGGAGATACCACATTGTCTTGCTGGCTTCTAGGACTTTCTTTACCTCGGCTGAATGGTCTCACCACCAGAATTACTCTCTGGCATAAAAGTGTCACATCTAGACGGCTACAGTTCAAATGCTGTTTAAAATTTATTTATTTGAGTCAGGGTCTCACAGTGGCATGATCATGGCTCACCATTGCTTCGACCTCCTGGGCTCAGGCAACCCTTCCGCCTCAGCCTCCCGAGTAGCCGGAACTACAGGCGCCACCATGCCCAGCTAATTTTTTGATTTTTTTTGTAGAGACGAGGTCTCACCAAGTTGCCCAGGCTAGTGATGCTTCATTTTAAACTGGAAGTTAAAAATGATCTGCTAAGTCACTTACTCACATACAGGCATTGAATAGAATTGTCCTTTGCCTTGGGAAGCAGGTGTATTGGACGCTAAAGTGGCCCACGAGACAGAGGACCACACACTGTCCATTCCAGGTGGGGAATACCAACCGGCCAGCTGGGAAGAGCACAATGTCTCCGCTAGACTCTAAGTGTCCTAAAGAGAAGGCCCACACTGCTTTGCCCACTGCAGTAACCTTGACAGCCAAAGCCATACCTAGAACACACCAGTGCTCATTCTTTAAACATTTGTTGAGTGAAGGAACATGTGAACTGGGCATTGGGAGAGAAGACAGATCCAGAAAGAGGTGGGTGGGGCTGCAAAGAGGCCACTGAACACCAACTTTCCCCATTCCAAATCCTCTCTGGGACCTGGCTCTGGCAAGCCATTGACTTGAGCTCAGGAAAATAAGAAAAGGGTGTGATGACAGCTTCTGGAAAGAAACAAAATGACATCTTTTGCAAAACTGTTTTAAAAAGAAAATTGTAAAAAAAAAAATCTGCAAGAAAAAAATGGTTGTAACGATCTTTACATTTTTTTGGTAAAGTGAGATAAAATATACATACAGTGAAGTGCACTGATTTTAAGCGAACAACTCTATGAAAAGTGCTTCAAATTGCTGCATGTTTTCCTATTTGCTTGCTGGATTTTGCAAAGTTTCAAGTGAAACACTTGGTTTCACAATTCAGAAAGATGTGCCATTTTATTCTGTAGCTTTAAGCATGCTGGCATACTCCACATTTCTTGATTTATCCTTTTGACAGATATTCCTTTTTTTTTTTTTTTTTTTGAGTTGGGGTCTCACTCTGTTGCCCAGATTGGAGTGCAGTGTCACCATCACGGCTCACTGTAACCTTGATCTCCTGGACTCAGGCGAGCCTTCTGTCTCAGCCTCCTGGGTAGCTGGGACCACAGGCATGCACCACCATGCCTGGCTAATTTTTAAAAATTTTTTTTGTAGAGACAAGGCCTCATTATGTTGCCCAGGCTGGTCTCGAACACCTGGGCTCGAGCAATCCTCTGGCCTCAGCCTCTCACAGTTCTGGGATGAGGCGTGAACCACCATGCCCAGTCTTGATGGATATTTCTAAAGGGCTCCTATGTGCCAAGCACTACGCTTGGTGCTAGAGAGCTAACAGTTGTGAGCGAGGTGGTCTCTGGCCTCTAGGACCCTGAGCTCGGGATCTTGCAAAACCTAACTCAGGACTTTCCCTCCCAACTCATGTTCTTTCTAGTATTCCCCACCCCCACCCCGATGATGGACATCCCTATCCACTCATTATCCAGAAACCCAGGCAATATCCCAACCCTTTTTCCACTCATCCAATCACCAATGTCTTCCTAAGTAGCTTTCAGATCTACCGTCTTCTTCTGTCCACAACTTAATGGCTACCGCCATCTGATTATCACCCAGAAAAAGATAGCAAACATTCCCAGCACCCCTGTACTGTTCTTTTTTTTTTTTTTTTAATTTGAAGAGGTCTCACTTTGTCACCCAGGCTGGACAGTGGTACGATCACAGTCCACCACAGCCTCAACCTTCGGTACTCAGGCAATCTTTCTGCCTCAGCATCCCCAGTAACTGGGACTACAGGTGCACACCACCATACCCGGCTGATTTCTTTTATTTTTCATAGAATCAAGGTCTTGCTATGTTGACCAGACTGATCTCAAACTCCTGGACTCAAGCAATTCTCTCACTTCAGCCTCCCAAAGTGCTGGGATTACAGGTGTGAGCCATCATGCCTGCCATCTATAATGTTCTTTAAATTAGGGGAAAGGAAAAGAATCTCATGTTCTGAAAATAGATTGCTTAGTTAGGCTACTTTGCTATTTGGTTGGTTCTGAGACACTGATTGTTCTCAGTTCTGATCCTTTGGCTGTCTTTCCTAACTGTATTGGAGGTTCCTTCAGACGCCAGGACAGCAGAACATATATACAAACCTCAAGAAAGTCTAAATCCCTTACTGGGCACGTTAGGGACTAGTGTGACTCTGGAATGGAATGTACTTATTACCTGCCTTAGCTGATTGTATTTTCCCCAAGATGTTGCCAGCACCAGACTCCATCCCCTGGGCTTCGTGCAATGTGATTTTGTCACTCTCCCATCAAGAGTCTGAAGCAGTTTGGTAGACAGAGACTAGAGGATTGCCTGAGCCCAGGGTTTCGAGACCAGCCTGGGCAACTTGGTGAGACCTCGTCTCTAAAATAAATTTTAAAAATTAACTGGGCGTGGTGGTGCATGCCTGTGGTTCCAGCTTCTTGGAAGGCTGAAGTGGAAGGATCGCCGGAGCCCAGCAGGTCAAGGCTGCGGTGAGCTGTGCTCATGCCACTGCACTCTACCCTTGGTGAAACTTCAACTCAAAAAAAAAAAAAAGAGTTTGGGTCAAGTTCCCCTCCTCTTGATTCTAGATCAAGTTTAGGGGCTCGCTTGTCCCAGAGAATGTGGCAGAAGTGACATTCTGGGACTTCTGAAGACAGGGCATAATAGGCCTTATGGCTTCTGCCAGGGAATGCTCTTGCTATGAGCTCAGCTGTCAGGCGGGGAAAAGCCACACGGTGAGGCCAAGTATGAGTGACGGACCCTGCTGACTCCCTGCCCACAGCCAGCTTCCCTGCACATGGTGACAATGAACCACCTTGGGTATTCAGCCAAGCTGAGTCTTCAGAGAACACCAGTGATAGCTAATTGCAAGTGAGCACGTCCCCATTGAGCTCAGTCAACCCATAGGACTGCGAATGGCTTGTTACGTAGTAATAAGTCACTGAAATAGATAACCTCCCATTCAGGGCGAAATTGGGGTCAGGAAGAATAAAAGCAACAAACACATATTGAGCATAAGGCTGTCTGGAAGATACAGAGAGTATGTATGTCGCTGAGTTGATGAGAAGGGACATTTACATGAAAGATGGCTCAAGGCAGCACATGACTCCTAACACAGGTGAGTAGGGGACAAAAAAAATCAGTGAAGCCTGGGAAGTCTTCAAGGAGGAAGAGGGACTTGAAATGGGAATTCAGAGATAGGGGAGTGGACTCGGGCAGGGAAGAGGCACGAGATACCAATGCATGTATGGTTCCATAAATAGGCCTCGGCTCAAAGATCGATTGATTGTCTTCCCTGGAACACAGAGTGTATAAACTCCTGTAGTGGGTGATAACATTGGCTGGACCTAGAATCACAAGGAAACCTATTATCAAGAATAAGGTTATGGAAGGGTTTTAGGCAGAAGAGCCATCTTTGTTGGGTGAGAGGTAAGGCCATGGATGTGATGGTCTCCAAAGAAAAGAGCCTCAAAATAACTTTAACTGTTTCTAAGGAGAATATAATGTTTTAAATCATTTATTTATTTAGAGACAGGGCTCCACTCTGCTGGAGTGCCATCTTGTGATCATAACTCATAGCAGCCTCAAACTCCTGGGCTCAACGGATGCTCCAGCCTCAGCCTCCCAAGTAGCTAGGACTACGGGCACATACCACCTTTTTTTTTAAATTATTTTTTTTGCAGAGACAGGGTCTTACTATGTTGCCCAGTCTGGTCTCGGACTCCTGGCCTCAAGTGATCCTCCTGCCTCAGCCTTCTCCAGGACTAGGATCATAGGTGTGAGCACCATGCCCGGCCCATTTATTTTTGCTAACATCCAGTTTCTTGAAAAGCAATTCCACATTGAATAGGAGGAGGAAGGATGGCCATCCAAGGAAGGAGAACCATCCAAGAAGATTGATTCTAATCATCAGTGAGTCCATCCCAACAAAGCAGAAATGTGGAAGTCAAAAGTAAAAGTGAGCCACAGTGGCTCATACCTGTAATCCTAGCACTTTGGGAGACTTAGGCTGGAGGACTGCCTGAGCCCAGGAGTTCAAGACCAGCCTGGGCAACATAGTGAGACCTCGTCTCTACAAAAATTTTGAAAACTTAACCGAGCATAGTGGCATGCACATGTGATACCAGCTACTGGGGAGGCTGAGGTGGGAGGATCACTTGAGCCCAAGCAGTCAAGGCTGCAGTGAGCTAGGATCACAACACAGCACTCCAACCTGAGTAACAGAGTAAGACTCTGTCTCCAAAAAAATAAAAGAAAAAGAAATATATATATGTGTGTGTGTGTAATTTAATTGATCTAATTGGAACTAAGGGCACTGATATCAGGAGGTAAGTGGAGAAATATGAGGCCCAATTAGGTCAGCCACAATTGGGTAAATGATACTGAGGAAATGGATCTCAGGGAAAGATTTACAGATGTTACGAGAAACACTGGTCACGGCAAGAGTTGTAAGATCTTGCTGAACAGCTGTAAATCATTGTTGTAAACTGACCTTTAGCTGAGTGCTATAAATGGAAATGTGGTTAACCATTGCTGTTAAGAAACCCTATCTTATTTATTTACTTATTTTTTTTGAGTTGGAGTCTCACTCTGTCACCCAGGCTGGAGTACAGTGGCATGCTCATGGCCACCGCAGCCTCAACCTGCTGGACTCAGGCAATCCTTCCACCTCAGCCTTTCAAGCAGCTGGAACTACAGGTGTGCACTACCATAACTGGCTAATTTTTTGATTTATTGTAGAGACAAGGTCTCGCCAAGTTGCCCAGGCTGGTCTCAAACCCCAGGGCTCAGGCAATCCTCTCGCCTCGGCCTCCCAAAGTGTAAGATTACAAGCTTGAACCACTGTGCCCACAGCCAAGTAACCCTATCTTAAAGAAACAGCACAGCCTGGTGCCACACTCAACTCCCCAGCACAGTCTTATAAAACTGCCCTTTTATCTCCTGGCTTTCTGCAGACACCAGTCAGCCCCCCTCCTGTGGCACTGCCCATTGTTTTCTTACAATGTGTTCTGTCTTAAATAAGTCTGCCCTTCTAATTTCCTAACTATCTCCATAAATTCATTTACCACCCACAACATACCGGCCTCAACTATTCATATGCATGACAGCAAGCACTGGACCATTCCTGCTATTTCAATGACCACTGAAGTCAGTTTCAGGAAGGGGCCACATCCTTGCTAGCCAAATACTCCAGACGTATGGTTTTGCAAAGGTGTCATAGGGTGAGTACTCTGGAAGCAGATGCTGAGATGGAGTTTAAAAGGTAAGATGTTTATGAACGGCCAACTCCTTTAAAGAGAAATGGGAGAAAGAAGGAGTAGGTAGAGAGAAGGTGAAATGCGATGCAGACCCGACAAAGCCTTGGCCAACCTGCTGAGGAGCTCTGGAGTAAATATTGTCCATTAGAAGTGTCTCACCTTGGGCTGCATTGACTGGGCCTCTGTGCCCATCTCACCTGTCACCAGGCGTGAGGTGCTCCAGGGAGGGCATGACCCCAGGCGAGGTGCATTTGAGACCCTACCAGCTACCTGCTGACCATGCCTCCCACAACTGGGCATCAAGGCTTTGAAGTGGTAAAAGAAAAATCGGGATTTTTTTTTTTTGAGTTGGAGTCTCACTCTGTCGCCCAAGCTGGAGTGCAATGGCATCATCACGGCTACCACAGCCTCGACCTGCTGGGCTCAGGAGATCCTTCTGCTTCAGTCTTCCAAGTAGCTGGGACTATGGGAGCATGCCACTATGCCCAGCTAATTTTTTTTATTTCTTCAATTTAATGAAGAGATGAGGTCTTGCCAAGTTGCTCAGGCTGGTCTCAAACCCCTGGGCTCAGGCAATGCTCTTGCTTCCGCCCAATACAGCGTTTGTGTCTTTTTTTTTTTTATATAACTGAGAACTAACCATGTATATTTATGTGTATAAATATATATGTACAATACAATAGGAATTAACTCACCTGATTGTGGAAGCCAAGAAATTCTCTGAGCTGGAGAACCAGGAAACCAGTGGCATAATTCAGTCTTAGTCCAAAAGCCTGAGAACCAGGGGAGCTGACGGTGTAAGTCCCAGTCTGAGAGTCCAAAGGCTTAAGAAGCGGGAGAAGATACATGTCCCAGCTCAAACAGGGAGAGGTCAATCCACTGTCTTAGTAAGCTTTAATACACAATATATTTATTTATTTATATTAATTAATTAATCAATTAATTAATTATTTTGAGTTGGAGTCTCACTCTGTCGCCCAGACTGGAGTACAGTGGCCGCTCCTGGCCACCACAGCCTCGACCTGCTGGGCTCCGGCAATCCTTCCACCTCAGCCTTCCAAGTAGCCGGAATTACAGGCGCGCGCTCCCACGCCCGGCTGATTTGTTTTTTATTTATTGTAGAGATGAGGTCTCGCTGCCCAGGCGGGTCTCGAACCCGCGGGCTCAGGCAATCCACTCACCTCAGCCTCCCAAAGGTGCGGGATTACAGGTTGAGCCACCGAGCCCGGCTTAATACACAATATATTGTTATTAACTGTAGTCACTGCTGCACAATAGATGTCTTGAACTTATTTCTCCTAACTGATATTATGTGTCCTTTGGCCAACATCTCTCCCATCCCCCGACCTCGGCCTCTGGTAACAACCATTTTTTTCTTTTTTGAGTTGGAGTCTCATTCTGTCGCCCGGGTGGGAGTGCAATGGCGCACTCATGGCCATCCCAACGTCAACCCGATGGGCTTAGGTGATCCTTCCGTCTCAGCCTTCCAAGTAGGTGGAATAACAGGCACGCCCTACCACACCTGGCTAATTTTTTGATTTATTGTAAAGATGAGGTCTCGCTAAGTTGCCCAGGCTGTTCTCAAACCACAGGTTCAGGCAATCCTCCTACCTGGGTCTCCCAAAGTGCTGGTATTACAGTCTTGAGCCACCATGCCTGGCGGTACAACATTTTACTTTCTGTTTCTACAAGTTCGACTTCTTTCAGTTTCATGTATATGATGATGTGGTATTTGTTTTTCTGTGCTTACCTCACTTCATTTAATACCCTCCAGGTTCGTCCATGTTGTCATAAATGACATAATTTTCTCTTTTATTTGAAGGCTGAATGGTGTTCTTTTGTGTGTGTGTGTGTATGTATCACCTTTATTCTTTATCATTTATCCCTTGATGGACACTTAGGTTGATTCCATTTCTCAACTATTGTGAAGAGTGCTGTAATTGACACAGTAGTACACATCTCTCTTTGACATACTAGTTGCATTGTCTTTGGATTAGATACCCAGGGGTGGATTGCTGGGTCATATAGTAGTTCTATTTTTAATTTTTTGAATAACCCACTACTGTTTTCCATAATGGCCATACTAATTTCCATTCCCACTAATAAGAGCTCCACACTTTCACCAACACTTATCTTTTGGTTTTTTTTGATAGCTAGATGTGAGTGATATCTTATCATGGTTTTAATTTGCATTTCCCTGATGATTAGTGATGTTGAGCATTTTTTCATATACCAGTTGGACGCTTGCCTGTCTTCTTCGGAGAAATATCTATTCAGGTCCTTTGTCCATTTTTTTTTTTTGAGTTGGAGTCTCACTCTGTCGTCCAGGCTGGAGTGCAGTGGCATGCTCACAGCCACCCCAGTGCTAACCTGCTGGGCTCTGGTGATCCTTCCGCCTCAGGCTTCCAAATAGCCGAAACTATAGGCATGCACTACCAGGCCTGGCTAATTTTTGATTTATTGTAGAGACCAGGTCTCACCAAGTTGCCCAAGCTGGTCTCAAACCCATGGACATAGGCAATCCCCTCACCTCAGCCTCCCAAAGCGCTGGGATTACAGGCTTGAGCCACCTTGTCCAGCCTTTTGCTCACTTTTTAACCGTGCTATTTGTTTTCTTACTATTCAGTTGTTTGAACACCTTATATCTTTTGGATATTAACCCCTTATGAGACATGATTTGCATATTTTCTCCCATTCTGTAGCTTGTCTCTTCCTTCTATCGATTGCTTTCTTTGATATGCAGAAGCTTTTTAGTTGAATGTAATCCCATCTGTCTATTTTTGCTTTTACTGCCTGTGCCTTTGGGATCATATCCAAAAATCTTTGCCCAGATCAATGAAATGTCATGGAGGTTTTCCTCTGTTTTCTTCTAGTATTTTTACCATTTCACGTCTCACATTTAAGTCTTTCCTTCTTTTTTTTTTTTTTTGAGTTGGGGTCTCCCTCTGTTGCCCAGGCTGGAGTGCAGTGGTATAATCACAGTTAACTGCAGCCTTGACCTCCTGGGCTAAGGTAATCCTTCCACCTCAGCCTCCTGAGTAGTTGGGACATGGCTAATTTCTTAAAGATTTTGTAGAGACGAGGTCTTTTTTTTTTTCGAGTTGGAGTCTCACTCTGTCGCCCAGACTGGAGTGCAGTGTCCGCTCCCGGCCACCGCAGCCTCGACCTGCTGGGCTCCGGCGATCCTTCCGCCTCAGCCTTCCGAGTAGCCGGAACTACAGGCAGGCACTACCACACCTGGCTGATTTTTTGATTTATTGTAGAGATGAGGTCTTGCTGCCCAGGTGGGTCTCGAACCCACGGGCTCAGGCAATCCACTCACCTCAGCCTCCCAAAGGCGCGGATGACAGGCTGAGCCACCAAGCCCGGCTGAGACGAGGTCTTGCTATGTTGCCCAGGCTGATCTTAAACTCCTGGGCCCAAGTAATCCTCCCGTCTCTGCCTCCCAAAGTGCTAGAAGTATAGGTGTGAGCCACTGCGCCTGGCATTACATTGAAATCTTTAATCCACTGTGAGTTGATTTTTATGTATGGTTCATGCTACACTCTTTTAGTCCCCAGAAAAGCTACTCCTGATTTAGTTTCTGTCTCATGGTTAAATAGTGCCAATCAGTCCAACTCCCTTAGCAGGAGATTTCCGAGAGGGCAGTTAGTCCTGGTGCTGATAAGAGACTTTGACATCTGTCCATGGTTCCCTGCTTTACCAATTTGTCACCTCTGTCTCCTGCAGCTCTGTTAACAGGTCTTTGAGCTTCACCGCCCCCTGAAAAGTGCCCGGAATCTTTCCCACGTTTTTTGTGAATGTGTACTTTGAGATTATGAGCTGTCAGGACACAGCAGAGACTGACCCCCAGTGCCAGAACTTTCAACAACAATTACCAGCCCACTGAGTTCCCAGAGAATTAGAAACCTATTTTCATATCACCCTCAAGTTACCTTTTGTGTCCTCAGGGAGACAGATTCAGATCCATTCTATTTGTGTTGTAAAATGAGTCAGAGTGCAAACCAGTCAGTTGAACACAATGACCAAATTCTCACGTATGAAGCTTGCAAACTCTTGGTAGACTTAGTAAATGAATACATCTCCCTGGCTGCTCAAATTTGCCAAATGTGTGTATTTATTGACTTGGCCATATCAAGTTGACTGCATTGGTAATGCAAGGTGGATAGAGGTCTGCATATCGTTGTCTGTCTGTCTCCCAGGGGGCCTGAAGCTAGATGACCCCATGTGTGAACGTGGGCTGTGATTCTGGAAATTAGCTGCTGACAGTGTGGTGAGTCAGAATGTTTGTGGCATTTTGCTTCCAGCAAAAATGTTTATGGGGGCATCAAAACCAGGGTGGGCCCAAGGGCATGTATTTTTGTTGAAAAGCGACCATTGAGAATAGCCCTGGATTTCTTGAGACTTAGTCTGCAAACACCTTCACACATGTGTTAATTTGAAGTGCTTGTCACATTATCAGAGTTGCATGCCCTTTATGTGAAACACTGAGTGAAAGTTCGCATGGCCTGAAGTCATCCTCGAGATATTGTAGGGAAGAAAATGAAGAGCTCTGAGGCAAAATTTTAAGAGACCCCCAAAGAAAGAGATGTTATTGCTCTGACATTCACAAATGCAGGCAAATTCACATCTCTGAGAGTAAATTGGTGCTAGGAGGAATATGATTACCTATAACAGAGCTTCATAAGCTGTAAAGTATAATTTAAATGCATGTTATCACTGCTTTCTTTTTTTTAAATTTATTGTAGAGATGAGGTCTTGCTGCCCAGGCAGGTCTCGAACCCGCGGACTCAGGCAATCCACTCACCTCAGCCTCCCAAAGGCGCTGGATTACAGGCTGAGCCACCGAGCCCGGCTACTTCTTATTTTATTACACACATTTATTGAGCATCTATAACATGCCAAACACTGTTCTTGGTCATTTATATTCATTAGCAAACAATCTGTGGTCTATGGAGCATATATTCTAATGCTGGACAATTTTTTTTTTTTTTTTTTTTTAGTCAGGGCCTTGCACTGTTGCCCAGGCTGGAGGACGGTGATACGATCCCAGCTCACCACAGCCTTGACCTCCTGGGCTCAAGCCACCAAGCCCAACTAATTTTGTGATTCTCTGTACAGATGAGGTCTCACTATATTACCCAGGCTGGTCTAGAACTCCTGAGTTCAAGTGATTCTCCCACCTTGGCCTCCCAAAGTGCTGAGATTACAGGCGTGAGCCACCATCTCTGACCAGGACAGACAATTTATAATAGATTTCTAATATAAGGTCAGGAGGTGACTGTCAATGTTTTGATATAGAATAAAGTAAATCCAGCGTAGAGAGGAGCAGGTGCTGCTATTTTACGCGGTGTGCTCAGGAATGGCCTTGCTGAGGAGGTGATATTTGATTAGAGGCCCAAGACATATAGATAAAGAATGTTGAGGGCATCTAGACAACCACAGAGGATCGGCATTCCAGACGCTCCCTCTCTTACACAGTGCAAAAGGGAAGAAGAGTCTTCAATGGAAACCAAGAAGCAACAAGTCAGGTGGGAGCAAATCCTGGAGTCAGCTGGGAAGATGTCCCTGGAGCCAAGTGAACAAAGTCTTTCAGAGGGAGACTCAAGCCTGTGCTTCCCCATACAGGAACAAACATTATAATTTTTTGTTGTTGTTGTTGTTGTTTTGTTTTTTTTTGTTGTTATTTTTTTTGAATTGGAGTCTCACTCTGTCACCCGGACTGGAGTGCTGTGGACGCTCCCGGCCACCGCAGCCTCGACCTGCCAGGCTCCAGCGATCCTTCCACCTCAGCCTTCCAAGTAGCCGGAATTACAGGCATGCGCTACCATGCCCGGCTGATTTTTTAATTCTATTGTAGAGATGAGGTCTTGCCTGCCCAGGCGGGTCTCGAACTCGCGGGCTCAGGCAATCCACTCACCTCAGCCTCCCAAAGGCGTGGGATTACAGGCTGAGCCACCGAGCCCGGCTAAACATTATAATTAAATCTCCACCTTCCCCGACATATAATAAGAGGTCCTGCTTGGATTAAACACCTAACTATAAATGGCAAAACTTTCAACACTTTGAAGGAGTATAGGCAAATATCTTTGTGACCTCAGTGAGTCGAAGTATGTCTTTAAAAAGACATAAATAGCTCATACCACCTGAGGGGGAAATTAATACATTTTAAATTTTTATTTATAAAAAAAACAAAAAACCATTGATGTGGGATGATCGCTTAAGGCCAGGAGTAGTGAGACCACAACTCTACAAAAAAAAAAATTAGCTGGGCGTGGTGGAATGCACCTGGTTCCAGCTACTCAGGAGACTGAAGTAAGAGGATCGCTTGAGCCTCTGTTCTGTAGTGTGCTCTGCCAATCGGGTGTCCTCACGAAGTTCAGCATCAGTAGGGCGACTCCCAGGAGTGAGGAACCACCAGGTTGCCTAAGGACGGGGAACTGGCCCAGATCAGAAACAGAGCAGGTCAAAATCCCCATGCACTCCAGCCTGGGCACCATTGTGAGGCCTTCATCTCTCATAAAACAAAATAAAACAATACAAAAGTAAAAAAGACAAAGCACATGCTAGGAGAAGATATTTGCAGCACATATCACCAGAAGCTTCTTCATTATCCAGAATATATAAGTAACTCCAACAAATTAGTAAGCCAAAGCCACAAAAAAACCCAATAGAAAAATGGGCAGATAATATAAACAGTGATTTCTCCTTAAATGAAGCATGAGTGGTCAATAAACATATGAAAAGCATTAAATTTTGTTAGTAACTTAGAAAAATGCACATTTAAATCCTCAAAAGAGAACGTTTACACACTAAGCTGGTATAATTTTAAAAGTCTGACACTACCAGGCATTGAAAAGGAGGTAGAACGTGGGAAACATCATTCACTGCTGGTGGGGGTATAAATTGGCACAACCACTTTGGGGAACAATTCTGCCATTATCTAATAAATTTGAAGACACACACACCCTATGGCCTAGCAGTTTCCTTCTACAGAAACTGGCCCATGTGCCCCAGGAACCAGGAATCCTGAACAAGAATGATCGTAGCTGCCCTGTTTGTAATAACAAATTTAAAAAAATTTTTAAAAAAGGCAACAACATAAGTGTCATCAGTAAAAGAGTAGATAAATAAATTGTGATATTGTCATTGTGGTAGCCAACCTCCAAGATGGCCTCCGATGTTACGTCCTGGTATTCATATGCTTATGTCGTCCCCTGCCATACTGAATAGGGCTGACCTATGTGACCAACAGGATATTTCAGAAATGATGGTGCATGACTTCCAAAGTCATGTCAACTAGGGTGACTTCTGCCGTGTTCTATTGGATCATTCTCATGGCCAGCTACCATGTTGTGAGGATACTCAAGCAACCCCATAGAGACGTCCACATGGCAAGGAACTAAGGCCTCTTTCCAACAACTAGCAACAGCTCTCAGTCATGCAAGTGAGCCATCTTGGAAACAAATTCTCCAGCCCCAGTCAAGCCTTCTGATGACTACATACTTAGCTAACATCTTAACTGCAACCTCATGAGAACTCCTGAGCTAAAACAACTCATCTAAGCCTCCTCCAAATTCCTGACCTACAGAAACTGTTCATAGGTATTTTGAGCTGATAAATTTTCAAGTAATTTGTTGTAGAGCAATGGATAACTAGTATAGGCATGTAATAAAATTCTGCACAACAGTATATAGGTATGTGCTTCCTTCAAGGTGTAGTTACAGGTAAAAATAATGTTGAAAGGAACAAAAACAAGTTACATGACAGATACATACAGTAAGCTATCATTTATATAATAACATTTGTAAAATTAAAACTAAATAATCCTCTGTTAAAGATATACATATATGAGATCTGATAACAGTTCATGAACTCATCCTAGAAAAAGTGCCACATGGCCAGGCGCAGTGACTCAAGCCTGTAATTCCAGCACTTTGGGAGGCTGAGGCAAGAGGACTGCCTGAGTCTGTGGGTTCGAGACCAGCCTGGGCAACATGGTGAGACCTCGTCTCTATAATAAAATTAAAAAATTAAAAAATTAGCCGGGCATGGTAGCATGCATCTATAGTTTCAGCTACTTGGAAGACTGAGGCAGAAGGATTGCCAGAGCCCAGCGGGTCAATGCTGGGCTGACTATGAGCATGCCACTGCACTACAGCCTGGGTGACGGAGTGAGATTCCAACTGAAAAAAGAAAAAGTGCTACGTATCTCATTGCTGAATATCACTACAGTCACCTTTGACGTACTCCCCTTGGGAAGCTATGCAATGACACCAGTGCCTAGTTCAGCTGTCAAAAAAATTTTGGAATTTTTTTCCTGGAATGGCCACCAGAGCTGTTGTCAAATTCCCCTTGATGTCCTGAATGTCATCAAAATGTCTTCCTTTCAATATTTTCTTTATCTTTGGGTAAAGAAAATAGTCATTGAAGGCCAAACTAGGAGAGTAAGTAAAGTGTTCCAATACAGTTATTTGTTTACTGGCTAAAAACTCTCTCACAGACAGTCCTGTGGGAGCTGGTACACTGTTGTGATGCAAAAGCTCTTTCTGGACCATTTTTGTACACACCTTTCTCATGCCAAGATTTTCAGTTAAGATTTTCTTGTTCCTCTATCAGTGTTTATTTGGTCTGCTATGCTTCTCATAGTCAGTCAACTATTTTGACACACGATTCGACAAACTTTTGCAATGTTTTAGTCAGTTCTGCTCATTACTGGCATCCTGCCCTCTCTTCATCTGTGACACTCTCTATCCCCTCAGAAAAACATTTAATCCATCTGTACATCTGTAATGATGTGGTTTTTCTTCATGGCATTATCTCCATAAACTTGCACTAACATGTCCCTGATTTCACTTCCACTCTGGCCAAGCTTAACAAGAAATTTAATGTTTGTTCATTTCTCTAATTCAAGCTCTGACATTCTCGTGACAACACACAAAAACATGCAACAACAATAGTGAATGCCATTCAGCCAGACACTGCCACGTGTTGACACAAACACAGTTGCAAGACACTGATATTCCAAGATTATAAAACTTTACCAAGTTGTTTGTACAGAGCTGCCATTGTAAGTGCACAGTGGCAAGTTCGCAAACCTAATTGTCAGACCTCATAGTAAAAGTATGTAGAATAGCAAGAGCATTGGCAAGCACAAAATTCAGGAGACTGGTTGTTTTCAGGAGGTAGAAAGGAATAAACAACCATAGAAAGACACAGGAGCGTTTCCAATGAAAACGTTCTACTTTTTTTTTATTGTTGGTGGTGTCTCACTCCGTCCCCCAGGCTGGAATGCAGTGGCACCATCATGGCTCACCACAGCCTTGACCTTTTGGGCTCAGGCAATCCTTCTGCCACAGCCTCCCAAGTAGTTGGGCATACACCACCATACCTGGTTAATTTTTTATTTTTGTAGAGATAAGGTCTTGCTATGTTTCCCAGGCTGGTCACAGACTCCCAGGCTTCAGCAATCCTCCCAAAGTGCTGAAATTACAGGTGTGAGATACTGCACCTGGCCAAAATGTCCTACTTTTTAAGCTGACTGATGGGTACACTGGCGTTTATTATATTGATCTTTTTTGCTTCCAAATGTATGAAAAATGTCATAATAGATTTTTTTGGAAAAGAAAAGGTGGGAATGATCAACTATCCAAAGCTGCTGAGAGGTCAGTTATGGATCCATTGGATGAGGTAAGGCTAAGGTCATTGGTGATATTGAGGAGCTTGACTTTTGTGAGTCATGGGTCAAAAGTGAGATGAAGAGAGGGCAGGAGGTAAGGAGACCCAATGGCCAAGAGTGACAACACTTTGATAGTCTTCAAAAAGTGGAGAAAAATAGAGTGGAGGGGATAGAAGGATTCGTATTTTTGGACAGGATATTTTCACAAGATCTGACAGAAAGTGAAAATTGATGTTTCAGGAGAGAAAAGTGAGAACTGCCTCATTTCATGAATAGTTGTGAGATGATGCAATACAGGTTAAAAGTGAGGGAGGGAGGTGGCCTTACATAAGAGTATAAATAGTGTGTGTGTGTGTGTGTGTGTGTGTGTGTGTGTGTGTATTTTTTGAGTTTGGGTCTCACTCTGTTGCCCACAGAGCTGGACTTGCTGGCCTCAGGCGATCCTTCCACCAAAGACTCCCAAGTAGCTGGGACTACAGGCATGCACCACCATGCCCGGCTAATTTTTTGAATTTTTTTTTTTTGTAGAGACGAGGTCTCACTAGGTTGCCTAGGCTGGTCTCAAACTCCTGGGTTCAAGCGATCCTCCCACCTTGGCCTCCCAAAGTGCTGGGATTACAGACAGGTGCAAGCCACCGTGCCCAGTCGTATATATATTATTAATAGATTTGAGGTAGGCAACCCTCCGGGGTCCCCTCCCACTGTGGGAGCTTTTCTGTCCTCTCAATAAATCCTGCTTTCAAAAAAAACTAGATTTGAGGTAGAACCAAGGCTGGGCAGCAGTCCTCATGCAAGAGAATAGAGAACTCAGACTTAAACATGATATTCCCTGAAGCAAGAATACTGGTGACGGAGAAGATATCAAAACCATCTCTGCTAACTTAGGGCTGGGAGGAAAACAAAATTGCGAAGCAGGTGCTTTTGACTCTTCCTTTGTCCTTGGGGGCATCTCTCCTTCCCTTCTTTTCAGATTCTCTTCCCAGTCTTAGTCTTTCACAGCCTGATCTCAGTTCATGAAATAGTGGGACTTATCAAGTTCCTATGCTACTTTGGGGGATCACCAGTGCTTAATTCAGTTCCAAAGATGAGGTTCTAACTTGGATTCTGTAGGTCTCTCCTCCCTCTAACACTGTGTGATTCCAGAAATTTGAAATCCTTAGGACAAGTTCATAGGCGTGCTCTCAACTCGATTCAAATCAACCCGAGAGGCAAGTGTTCATGTTACAATTTAAATGGTGAGACGTGAGACCCGCCCACGAGGGAACCACCTTCTCTTCTGTGGAGGTGTGGTTATATGGGTATGTTGTGTATATCACAGGGTTGGGATAGTACACAATTGGACCCACGCTAGAGATGGAGCCAGGCATCTCAATGCTCAGGGGAGAGGGTCACTTGCGAAGGGAATGCTGTCATGGTGTCAAATTCCTGGAAGAAAGATAAGTCTTTCAGGCCAGAAACTAGGGTCAGCAGGAAGGCCCTAAGTGAAAAAAAGAGGCCTTTTCTTTTGGGTTTCACTACAGAGAGGTTGTGGTGTCCAGGAGGAACCTGGAGGTGGGAAGTCAGCTGTGACTATCTAAGGAGACAGGCCGGAGCTCTCTCTGGGATCCCATGTGGAATGGACCATGAGTCTTGGGAACAAAAAGAGAGCAACGGGGGAGATCAGAGCTTATTTCTAAGACAGGCTGTCCTTGAACTCCTCATAATCTCCTTGTTTAGTTGTCCGTTCCTCTCTGCCGGTGGCCAGAGAAGTCTGGCTATTCTAGCCTGCCACAATAATAGTATCTAACTTTACTGAGCACATACTATGTGCCAAGCACTGTTCTGATTTGCAGGTATAAAGTCATCTGACAATGTGAGGCAGCAGCTAAGGCCCCTAAACCAACTACCCTCAACCACCAGATTCTAATTCTAGGTCTAAACTTTGGAGGCACCAGTATTTCCTTACACAAGGTGGATGTGAGAGCCAAACAGGAGAGACTACTCCGCCTGGAAGCTGAGAGACAAAAGTGAGGTCACAACTAGAAAAAACTGTGGCGGAAAGGGGAGGCTGGGAAAATGTACTCAGGGGTAGACAATGAGAAATGCTGTTAAAAAAATAACAGATTTGGGAAACAAAGCATAGAGACAGCCTATTCAAGAAAAGATATATGGACTTTGCTGCAACCTGGATGGATTTGGAGTCGATCATATTCAGTGGTTTATCACAGAAACAAAGAAGAGAGTTCCATATATTCTCACTCAGAAGTGAAACTTGAACAATTATAATGCCATAAAAAAGCAATTGACAGTAGTGGGAAACTGTCAGGGGAGGAGGGTGGGATTGGTAGTTGAGGGAAACTGCTAGGGGAGGGAGGGGCATACCTCATCAACAAGGGTACCTACATAATCAACGTTTGTATACCTAACCCTGAATTGTACCCCACATCTTTATAATAAAAATTTTTTGAATAAAAAAAGAAAAGTGCATTATACTCAGAAGTGGAAAAGGCATTATCCTCCTAACAGCATGAAGAGATTGGAACTCAGGATTGGTAGCCCAGATCTTTTATTTTTCATGCCCAAGTCGCTGTACTTAAGTCTAGTTTGGAAGTAAGTAGCCTCTTCTATTACATCAAGAGTAGTACTTTATTCTAATCATTCTACATTCTCCAAAGCAGTTTTGAGGCACTGGAAATATTCAGCGGGTTCTACGGTATTCTAAAAGGATATTCTTATTATAGTTCTGATACTTTGATCTTTTATCTCTGTTGCTTCAAATTCATCTGACTAGAATCCACTCCAGGGTCCTAAAGCAAAACAAGGTCAGCCCACGCAAAGTTTTTGTTCTAAAAATTTCAGTTTCTATTCTCGCTCTGTTGCAGGGTGGGGGGCGGGGTGGGGGTGGGGAGATTGCAAGTGTGGGAATCTGGGAGCTGTTTTTTTAAAAACTTCTGTCCTTGTTTTCATGTCATAGGTCAGAAACCGTAGCATTTTTTCTGCCTCTGAGCCAGAGAGAAGAAAGAAAAATGTGACACATCGGTTCCAGCTGCCTCCAGTGAAGGACAGGGTCATATCTTGGCCCCGAAGTGTATCTGGTCATGTTCCTTCAAAGTGTCCTCTAGTCATGACTTCTTTGAAATAGAGAAGAGATAACCATGAGCAGGGCAAGGGTGGCGGTGACGTTTGCCGGGTTCAGCGGAGAGGGGTGTGGGGACAATTCCCAGCAGAAAACCTGGGCCGGCCACCCTTGCCGCAGCCTTCATGCAGTAGGACAAAAGCACCCTTGTGCGGATTCAGGTTAATTGCTGCTAAAATTAGACTGTATTTTTTTTTCTCTTTATTGCCATAAGAAAAAAAAAACTAGGAAATTCTGCAATTAATTGCTTAATGAACAAAAATACAATCAGGAAGCCTGGGGTGCTTGTCCTTAGCAAGCCCTGGGAAAGTGAATCGTCTTCACTAGCAGACTGAGGGCTGCCAATCTTTGGAGCTGATGGTTATGATGGCAGGGGTGCATCACGTATCTGTTCTTACTGCTGACACCAATACCGGTTTGAATCAAGACCTCATTGTGCTGTGGAAGGTCTGGTGTCTCCGTGTGGAGTGTAGGCCTTGTTGTGAGCTGAATTGTGTCTCCTCAAAATTCATATATTGGTTGGGTGCAGTGTCTCCTCAAAATTCATATTTTGGTCGGGTGCAGTGGCTCAGGCCTGTAACCCCAGCACTTTGGGAGACTGAGGCGGGAGGACTGCTTGACCTCAGGAGTTCGAGACCAGCCTGGGCAGCATAGCGGTTCCTCCTCTCTTCAAAAAAATAAAAAACATTTAGCTGGGCATGGTGGTGGGCACCTGTAGTCCCAGCTACTCAGGAGGCTGAGCCAGAAGGATCGCCTGAGCCCAGGAGGTCGAGGTTGTGGTAAGCTGTGATCATGCCACTGCAATGCAACCTGGGTGACAGAGTGAGACCCTGGCGCCAAACAAACAAAAAATCATATGTTGATGTTTTACCTCCCAGTACCTCAGAATGTGACTGGCTTAGGAAACAGGGCTACTGAAGAGGTAATTAACATCAAATGAGGTCACTAGGGTGGGCCTTGATCCAAGCTGACTGGTGTCCTAATAAGAAGAGATTTGGACACAAACACACATGTGAGGCATGGATAGAAGGCGCCCTCTGCCAGCCAAGGCCTTACCTTCCAGGGCAAAGATTTCCAATTGCCTACCTAATATCCAGTCTCTCCCTCTTTCTTGCTAACAGAACCCTGGTTTTGTTCAGGGTAGAAATGTTGTCAATAGCTACATTTCCCAGATGACTGTGGATACTGGGTTGACCATGTGACACAGTCCCAACCAATAAGATGTGAATGGAATCATTGGGTGCCTTTTCCGGGAAAGCCCCTTAAATGGGGAACAGAGGCGATTGGCAAGCCCCTTTTTTTCTTCCTGCCTGGAAGGGGATCACAGTGTCTGGGGGGCAGAAACCATCTTGGATTCATGAAAACTAAAGCCACACCCCAGTGATGGCAGAGAGAAAGACCCTGTGTCCCATCAGCTCTGGACCACCTGCCTCCTGACTTGTACAAGGAGAGACCCCCCCCAAAAAACCTGGAATTTATTTGTAAAGAATTGTGTATTTACTCTTACAGGTTTAAACTTCAGTCACCTTCAAAGCACTCTCCGTTGGATGCAAGACACCTTTTGAGATGCTTTTTCCACTGCCCCAAACAGTTTTTGAACTCATCAATTTTGATGCCTTTTAGTACTTCTGCTTTTTTACTGTTTCATCTCTTCCACGTTAGCAAGATGTTTCCCTTTGAGGATTTTTCATCCGGGGAAACAAACAAACAAAAAAGTAGCTCAGGGCAAGATTGGGTGGAAGAGGGAGGGTGAGGCGTGGGGATCATGCTGTTTTGGGCCCCAAACTGCTGAATACTCAGCATGGTGTGGGCAGGTGCACCTGTAAATCACACATCATGAAATGGGCCAACGCGTTGAAAGAATCTTCAAAAAAATGAAATCACTGAAGCTGAACGCAGCCTCTCACAACAATCCTAACTGGTATACTGATGGGTTCCTGGAACACTGACCTAGCAGGGGAAGAAGCCTACAGGGGGCCTGCTCTCCAACAGATAATTCCGGGGCTTGGGGGGGGTCCCCCCTCATATTTGGACCCATGACTGTGAGTTGTGTTTCCTGCTCTGTGGACCTGTTCATAATCCAGAAGCCTGCCCTTCTGTTTTCCTTCTATTTTCACCTCCCAACCATGTTGGTGTCTACCCATTGTGTGGTCATTGCACACCACACAGCATATACGCACTGTGCATATCTATTTGTTGACTGCTTAATTCCCAGATCAGATTTCATGTGCCTCCTGATACAAGGTGATGAGAAGTACAAATCGTCACCTACAAAGTCATCTTGCCAAAACTACGAATCCGAATCCAAACATGAGGAAACCATTTTGAGGTGGGCATTCGTTAGCATAGCTCAGAAGTAGTTAGGCAGGTTTTCTTTGGCAGGTCTAATTAAAATAGGATAAGCATCCAGACATCTTTCTTATTGATACGCTACCTTCACCCGACCAACCAGGCACAGCAGACCTGACCCCTTTATGGGCTGAAATATGGATCTACCCAGGGCAGTAAATCACAGAAACAACAGGGAGTTATCTGCAACGCAGACATGATGGTCTAAGAAGAGCCCAAATCCGGCAATAGCTTTAATTATTTAGAAGGTCCTCGTGACCTTGGAAAATTGAGAGATGGTCGTCAAAACTGCAGCCCACCCCTCTTAGCTCCTAGTTTGCTTAATCATGATTGTAAAATTATATAAAGCTTCTTGTCAAAGGCAAGCACAAGTCTTTTCTCTTAAGGCACCCACGCATACTGCTAATAAATTCTGTCTTAAACTATACTTGGGATTCACTCTGAAATGCTTTTCTGTGATGAAGTCAAAGAACCCACAAATCAACACACCACACCCCATTCAATATCAATTAGACAAATTCAGCACAGGGGACAATCTATTAAACAACTCACCTGAACTTTTCCAGAAAGTTCCATGTGATAAGAAAAAAAAAAAGGAGGTGACGAGGAGGGGACTCTTCCAGATTGAAGGATACTAAAGAAATGTCACAATCAAATGCAATATGGGACTCTCAGTTGGATCCTGGGTCAAACAATAAAAGATATCTCAATCACCCAATAGACCCAGATGCCAGAAATCCCAATCCACAGTGGCCTGTATGGTTGGCAAAGGCCCTTCTTAGTGGATAAGACCCACACTCAGAACCTGATGCAGACCACATACGAGGGCTGACATTCAAGTTTGTCAACCCATCCTAGAAAAAAGTGCTCCATACCTCATTGCTGAATATCACTATTCACCTCCAAAGTACTCCCCTTGGGAAGCTACGTAGCAACGCCAGCGCCTAGTCTACCTGCCAGAGCAATCTTAGAGCTCTTTTTCTGGAATGGCCATCAGGGCTATTGTCATATTTCTCTTGATGTCCTGAATGCCATCAAAATGTCTTCCTTTCAATATTTCCTTCATTTTCGGGCAAAGAACAAAGTCACTGGGGCCAGATCAGGTGAGTAGGGAGGATGTTGCAATATGGTTATTTGTTACAGGCTAAAAACGCCCTCACAGACAGTGCTGTGTGTGTTGGTGCATGATCGTGATGCAAGAGCTGCTTTGGGACCATTTTTGCACACACCTTTCTCATGCCAAGATTTTCAGTTAACGTTTTCCTATTTCTCTATTAATGTCTATTTGATCTGCTGTGCTTCTCACAGTTAGCCGACGATTTTGACGCACAATTCAATGGACTTTTGCAGTGTTTTAGTCAGTTCTGCTCATTACTGGCCGTCCTGGCCGCTCTTCTTCAATGACGCTCTCTGTTTCCTCAGAAAAACATTTAATCCATCTGTACATCTGTAAAAATGTCATTTTCTTCATGGCATTATCCTCATAAACTTGGACTAACATGTCCCTGATTTCACTTCCACTCTTGCCAAGTTTAACAAGACATTTAATGTCTGTTCGTTGCTCTAATTCAAGCTCCTACATTCTCACAATGACAACTCTGATTGCCGGGACTACAGGCACACACCACCACGCCCAGCTCATTTTTAAAATTTACTGTAGAGTTGAGGTCTCACCAAGTTGCCCAGGCTGGTCTCGAAACCCTGGGCTCAGGCAATCCTCTCTCCTCTGCCTCCCAATGTGTTGGCATTACAGAGAAACTGGCCATGCTGCCACAGGTGAGACAAATGCAAGAGCATGTGGTCCACTAGGGGGCGGTAGAGTCCCGCGGTTAGGGCCCAGGTTCTAGGACTCCGTTTCTACCTGGCTTCTCCACCAAGCAGACAGGTGACCTCAGGCTCGTCCCAACCCCTGTGAGCTCTAGGTTCCTCGTCTACAAAACGGAGATGATCACAGTCTCTGCAACATAGGTGTGCTGCGGATCACACGTGTGCCTGGCATGTTGTAACTACTCCCTATTGACGATTCTCATCATCAGCTGAAATAACTTACTGTCCATAGGCCTGTCTGCTCCTGCACACACATGTCTGGGGGGTGGGTGTACAGTAAAGCCCATGAAGACGCAAGGACACCGGAACTCACTGAGCAAAGCTGGAAAATGCTGCTCACCCAGGTGACTGGAGGAATGAGTCACCATGGGAAGACGGAGGCATGTGACACACTGGGCTCGGGGCGCCCACCCCTATCCCCAGCTCTAACCTTTGCTAGTTCCTTTCTAAAAATAGGAGGCTGTGTTAAATCACGCACCGCATAATATTTACCATCTTAACCTCCCCCCCCTTTTTTTTTTTACAAAGCAAGATTTATTGAGAGGACAGAAAAGCTCCCACAGTGGGAGGGAACCCGAGAGGGTTGCCCATTTGAACCATTTTTAAGTGTGCAGTACATTGACACTGTTGTGTAACCATCAGCACCATCCACCCACAGATCATTTTCATATTGCAAAACTGAAGTCCTGGACCCATTACGCAAAAACTGTCCATTCTCTGGCAACCACCGTTCTACTTTCTGTCGTGGCTGGGTGCAGTGGCTTACACCTATAGTCCCTGCACTTTGGGAGGCCAATGTGGGAGGCTTGCTTGAGCCTAGGAGGTCAAGACCAACCTGGGTAACATAGTGAGACCTTATCTGAAAAAGAGAGATGGAGGGAAGGAAGGGAAGGAAGGAAGGAAGAAGGAAAGAAAGAAATAAGCCTGGCGTGGTGGTGCATGCCTGTAATCTCAATTACTCAAGAGGGTGAGGTGGAAGGATCACCTGAGCCCAAGTCTGAGGCTGTGGTGAGCCATGATCGTCGTGATCCTGCCACTGCACTCCAACCTCACTGACAGAGTCAGACGCCGACTCAAAAAAATAAAATACTTTCTATCTTTATGAACCTGCCTATTCTATGTACCCCATGTAATTGGAACCATCCAGCACTTGCCCTTTGGTGACTGGATTTTCTCTTAGCCTAATGTCCTCAAGGCTCATCCACATTGTGGATGAATGTGTGTGTCAGAATTTGCTTCCATTTTTAAGCTGAGCGATAGTCGATTGTATGTGTGTATCACATTGTAGCTATCCATTCATCTGTCAGTGGGCACCCTTGTTTAGTCCCCTCCGCAACCAGGTGACCATGAAGAATTTTCTGGAGGAGGGTTAGCAACCAAGGAAACCAGAGGCTGACCCTTGGAAGAAGAAGAAACCTCCAATACAGCCAGAGCCTAGGAGAACAAGAAATGATTTGCAGATGGCAGAGGATAGAAATTCAGCCAATATACAGACTCCTGTGCACATCAGCCCCTAAATGTAATGCCTACGGGGAGGGGTGGCTTTGTGCATGCCCTATGGCAGGTGTTGAGTGACTGCCTGTCATTCCAAGTCCAGGCTTTTCTGCTTGGCTTCATGTTGCTGGGCGGAGACGCTGCAAGCTGCATGTTGGGCTCTACCCCTTTGGGGAGCTATCGGGAGTAGCAAGCCCGAGGAGAAAGAGGGTCTTGTGACCTTGTGGCCTGGGCCCCCTCTGAGCAACACCCCAGCAACATTCAACCACCAGGGGCAGTCCCTTTTGCTGCAGCAGCTGAACGCAGGTGTCAGTGTGTACAAGGCTTGCACAGCCAATGTCATCACTCCCAGCCCAGCACCAACCAGGCAGCACCCTGGTGCCAGAGGCCTGGGTGCTGGTCCTGGGGACCATGCCTCTAAGTTTCAGGTTTTGAATCGTTCGAACTGCTTCCCTTTATTTGCCCAGCTTTGTTTGAGGGGTAGTAAATGCTTCCTCGATGATATATCAGGGTTTCCTTTTTACCCTTGCAGTTACCTAGTTAACTTTGTGGCTAACAATTTTTTTTTAGTTGGAGTCTCGCTCTGTCGCCCAGGCTGGAGTGCCAGTGGCACGCTCACAGCCACCCCAGCATCGACCTGCTGGGCTCTGACGATCCTTCCACCTCGGCCTTCCTAGTAGCCAGAATTACAGGTGTGCACTACCTTGCCTGGCTAATTTTTTTGATTTATTGTAGAGACAAGGTCTCGCCAAGTTTCCCGGGCTGGTCTTGAACCCGTGGGCTCAAGAAATCCATTCACCTTGACCTCTCAAAGTGCTGGGATTACAGGCTGAGCCACCGAGCCTGGCCTAATCTTCTTTTTTTAATTGGAGTCTTATTCTGTCACCCAGGCTGGAGTGCAGTGGCACAATCATGGCTCATTGTAGCCTCCAACTTCTGGGCTCAAGTGATCCTCCCTCCTCAACCTCTTGAGTAGCTGGGACTACAGGCATGTGGCACTATGCCTAATTTTTTGACATTTTGTAGAGATGAGGTCTCACTATGTTGCCCAGGCTCTTCTTGAACTCCTGGGGCTCCAGCCATCTTCTCACCTTGGCCTCCCAAAATGCTAAGATTACAGATGTGAGCCACTGTGCCCGGCCAACAATGCTTTATATTTAATTCTCTCTTTCCATATGATTGCTATTCTTCCAGGCCCTTGACTAAACCCTAACTGATACACCTCTGCTATGATCCAAATGTGTCCCCCTAAATTCATGTGCTAGAAACTGAATCCTCAATGCTGCAGTGTTGGGAGATGGAGCCTTTGGGGAGGTATTTAGGTCACAAAGGCAGAGCCCTCATGGAGGCCCCATGAATTCATGGTGCCATGGAAAGTGTCCACTCTCTTCTGCCATCGGAGGGCATATCAAGAAGGACCTCACCAGATGCCAGTGCCTTGATCTTGGCCCTCCCAGCCCCCAGAATTTCAATAAATTTCTGTTCTTGTAAATTACCAGGTCTCAGGTATTCTGTTATGGCAACGCAAAATGGAGGAAGACAACCTCCTAACTATGGCCTCAAACCTTTACTGTCTTTCCGAGACATCTCATGCTAGGAAGGATGACTTGGTCTTCTGTTTCATCCAGAAAAATCAAAGCCATCCCAGGTTACCTCAAACATCCCTGCCCCTCTAACCGTATGCAAATATTTCTGTAGCCAATTTCCTTTTTTGTCAGTCTCAGAGGATCAACCATTTTCCTCTGCAATTCCAAATCTTCCACAAGTGTTTTTGAGCCCATCTTCCCCTTCTCATGTCCTATGGAAAGACAACTTACTCCCAATTCTTTTTTTTTTTTTTTTTTTGAGTGAGTCTCATTCTGTCATCCAGGCTGGAATGCAGTGGCATGCTCATGACCACTTCAGCGTCGACCTGCTGGGCTCAGGTGATCCTTCTGCCTCCACCTTCCAAGTAGCCGGAACTATAGGTGTGTGCTACCACACCTGGCTACTTTTGTGATTTTATTGTAGAGGTGAGATCTCACCAAGTTGCCCAGGCTGGTCTTGAACCTCAGGCAATCCTCTCGCCTTGGCCTCCCAAAATGCTGGGATGACAGGCTTGAGTCACAGCATCTGGCCCTCCGAATTCTTTTTTTTTGAGTTGGAGTCTCACTCTGTCACCCAGACTGGAGTGCAGTGGCTGCTCCCAGCCATCACAGCCTCGACCTGCTGGGCTCCGGCAATCCTTCCGCCTCAGCCTTCCGATTAGCCATCTCCGAATTCTTAACATGTTCCTTTCTGCCATCTCAGGAGGACTGACTCCGAACAGGTCAAAGGACTGGTGGCCACTACTCATTCTCTCTCCCTTAACCACATTCCCGTGCTCCCGCGGCACATCCACCCAGGCAGCACTCTAATCCCAGTGTCTAGCACTGTGCCTAGTGGGAGGAGGCAGGGGATTCATACTCAGGATAAGTTTGCTAGATGAATAAGACACGGAGAAGTTACTCACCCACCTGTTTGCTGAAGGATTCACTGCATGGGATAATTCTAGATCTGGCAGAGCTCAGTGGTATGTCCTCAAGTCATATTTCACACAGTGGGGTCCTTGGACCACCTGCATTAGAATCTCTTGGGGAGCTTGTTACAAATGCGGACTCAAAACCCACATTGATGGAGGAATGGCTGAGGGACGTAGGAGTCAACAGAAAGAACTCCCAGTGGCCAAAGTTGGGACAAGTTGAGCAACAAAACAAAGTAGTATTGGGTGACAACCCAAAGTAAAACTACTCATGAGTCCATACTGATAAATAAACAGGGCGAAGTGGCAAATCTCCTGTACAGAAAAATTGCAAATACTAATTTTTTTTTTTTGAGTTGGGGTCTTACTCTGTCACCCAGGCTGGAGTGTAGTGACACAATCACAACTCACCACAATCTCAACCTCCTGGGCTCGGAAGATCCTTCTGCCTCAGTCTCTCAAATAGCTGGGACTACAGGCACACGCTACCACGCCCGACTAATTTTTTTATTTTTATAGAGTAGCGATCTTACAGTGTTGCCCAGGCTGGTCTCGAACTCCTGAGCTCAAGCAATCTTCCCGCCTCGGCTTCCCTAATTGCTGGGATTACAGGGTTGAACCGCCACACCCTGTGGTGTAAATAATTTATATAAATACTCTGTCCTTGAGGAGAGGAAGCACAATTCCTCATCTTTTTTTTTTTTTTTTTTTTTTGAGTCAGGGTCTCACTGTGTCACCCAGCCTGGAGTGCAGTGGCACAATCACAGCTCACCACATCCTTGACTTCCTGGGCTCAGGCAACCCTCCCACCTCAGTTTCCTGAGAAGCTGGGTCTATAGTCACCACACCCAGCTGCTATTTTTATTCTTTGTAGCAACAAGGTCTTGCTACGTTGCCCAGGCTGGTCTTGAGCTTCAGAGATCAAGCAATCCTCTTGCTTCGGCCTCCTCACGTGTTGGGATTATAGGCATGAGCCACTACGCCCAGCAAGACTCTGCCTTTTAAACAAGTGTCTTAGAAGTTTCTTGTGCACCCCAAGTGTGAACACTGTCTTATAGAATCTCTGCTTAGCGTTGTAATGAATTGTTGCTTACTATGGCTTACAAAGGGGATATTGTGCATATTTGTCTGCTGCAAGTCTTTCCATGACATAATCATCATCATAATTATTATTATTATTTGAGTCTGAGTCTCATTCCATCACCCGGGCTGGAGTGCAGTGGCATGCTCAGGGCCACCCCAGCATTAACCTGCTGGGCTCTGGAGATCCTTCTGTCTCAGCCTTCCAAGTAGCTGGAACCACAGGCGCATGCTAACACACTCAGCTAGTTTTTGATTTACCGTAGAGATGAGGTCTCACAAAGTTGTCTGGGCTGTTCTCAAACCCAAGAGCACAGGCAATCCCCTCACCTTGGCCTCCCAAAGTGCTGGGTAATTAGGTTTGAGCCACCATACCCAACCCAATGGCATTATTTTAATTGGCCTAAGTATATATGATGTGAGCCAACGTTTAACAATTGGGAGATTCTTTATTAAAGTCCAAAACTCTGAGCTGCCTTTCTACGTCTTTCCCCCCGTGGCGTTCCTGCACAGCATAAGGAGTAGCTCGTCTCTTCAGAGACGTCTTCATCACTTCAACACAGTCCCCACCACTCCCTATTGCTCCTAATATGTTAGGGGCTGCTATTAGTTGTCTGTATCATTGACCTTTTAGAGAAAACACCCCCAACAAGCCAATTCTCTGTATCTGTGTCGCTATCAAAAGTAGGAAAATGCAGCTAGATAATCCCAGCACTTTGGGAGCTGGAGGTGAGAAGACTGGCTGAGCCCAGGAGTTCAAGACCAGCTGGGGCAACTTGGCGAGACCTCGTCTCTACAATAAATCAAAATATTAGCCAGGCGTAGTAGTGCGTGCCTATAGTTCCAGCTACTTCGAAGGCTGAGGCGGAAGGATTGCCAGAGTCCAGCAGGTCGAGGCTGCGATGGCCGTGAGCAGCATGCTACTGCACTCCAGCCTGGGTGACAGAGTGAGACTCCAACTCAAAAAAAAAAAATAGGTATGAAAATGCAAGATGAATCAAGTGAGCCTGTATTTGAATGCGCCAGGCCCCATTTGGACCACAGGCCCTCGAGGGAGGCCGCAGTGATTATCAGATAAAATGCTGGAGGAAGCAGGAGGGAGAATGAATCTTCTGTCCCTCTGTTTTATCACACCCTGGGAACGCTATGGAGAAAGCAGCTGGACTCCCCGGAGAATCAGGATCCCGCTGGAGCTCAACCAAACACTGCCTTCCCGGGTCCTTCCTCAAGTGGCATGATCACGCTGTTCTTTTTTTTCTAATGATGACTTTAGGAACAAACTGTCTCGTGAGTGTTCCGGCAGAAATAGACAGACTTGGTTTTCAGAACTGTTTTTGCTTCCTTGCCAATGTTCAGAGTATAATTACTAAAAAGATGATAATAATCACAGCAAGCACTTACCGGGGCAGGGCCTGTTCTGAGTGTGTTTTTTAAAAATGTATTAGCTGGGTACAGTGAAGGACACCTGAAGTCCTAGCTACTTGGGAGGCTCAGGCGGGAGAACCACTTGAGCCCGAGTTGGAGGCTGTAGTGACCTGTGACTGTGCCACAGCACTGCAGCCTGAGCAATACAGAAAAACTTTGTCTCTAAAAAAATAATAGGCCTGTGCAGTGGCTCATACCTGTAATCCTAGCACTTTGGGAGGCCAAGGCAGGAGGATTGCAGGAGTTCAAGGTCAGCCTGGGCAGCATAGTGAGGCCTCATCACTACAAAAAATTTTTAAAAATTAGCCGGTCATGATGTCCCTTGCCTGTAGTCCCAACTACTCAGGAGGTTGAGGTGGAAGAATGACTTGAGCCCAGAAGATAAAGGCTGCCATGAACCATGATCGTGCCACTGCACTTCAGCCTGGGTGACAGAGTGAGACCCTGACTCAAAAATAATAATAATAGTAATAATAATACATAAATAATAAATAAGATAAAATGCATATGAACTTATTTCATGCCCAGGAAACCCCCAGAGGCAGATATTATTATTATTATCATTCCCTGTTTATAGATGAGGAAACTAAGGCACAGAGGAGGTAAGTAGACCCCCCTGAGAGTCTACATCTGTGAGTGTAGAGCTGGGATTTGAAGCCAGACTCCAGGCACGAAGCCCCTCACCTCCTGGGCTCTCCCAGGAGGTTGGTCAGGTTCACTCTCATGATATATCAAGGTTCCATAAACAGCGCAGACAGCATAATTCCCCATGTATAGCTTACATACATAACATACATTTGTGTTTACATTTTAAGATGATATATAATGTACAACAAATGGCACCAGCAGAAAAATCATGATGGGTTTCAAACCCACAGGCTCAGGCAATCCACTTGCCTTGGCCTCCCAAAATGTTGGGATTACAGATTGAGCCACCAAGCCCAGCCGGAATGCTTTTTAAGATGATTCCTCTTATCTTAAAAGTTCAGGTGGATTGTTTTCTTTATCAATCCAAGCTTTGGATTATGCAGACAGCATAATTCCCCATGTATAGTTTACATACGTAACATACATTTGTGTTTACATTTTAAGATGATATATAATGTACAACAAATGGCACCAGCAGAAAAATCATGTCTTATAAATAGAGTTTTTGATAAAGCCCTTGACATTTCTGTTAGCTGGAATTTCTATAAGCTGCCATTGATGGGGGGGGGGGTATTCTGCTGTAAATTTGCTTGGAATGATTTTTTTTTTTTTTTTAAGTCAGAGTCTCACTCTGTCGCCCAGACTGGAGTGCAGTGGCCACTCCCGGCCACCGCAGCCTCGACCTGCTAGGCTCTGGCGATCCTTTCGCCTCAGCCTTCCAAGTAGCTGGAACTACAGGTATGCACCATCACATCTGGCTAGTTTTTTAAAATTTATTGTAGAGACGAGGTCTTGCCAAGTTGCCCGATGGGTCTCGAACCCACAGGCTTAGGCAATCCACTTGCCTCGGCCTCCCAAAATGTTGGGATTACAGACTGAGCCACCGAGCCCAGCCGGAATGCTTTTTAAAATGATTCCTCTTATCTTAAAAGTTCAGGTGGATTGTTTTCTTTATCAATCCAAGCTTTGGATTTATTAGCAGATTGTGTTGGGGGCTTCTTTTCCTTTCCTTTAAGAAGTCAAGTCATCGACGAGACCCATAATAATGGCCACCATAAATGGTCTATGATTAATGATATTTTTTACGCCTCTATTTTATGGGTAGAGCCTTGTATACCATTTAAACTCTCTGATGTAAGAATAATATGTAAGATTGGAAGGAATCCAAAAAAAAGTCGAAAAGTTACAGAAATATTTAGTCTGGAGAAGAAGAGGCTGAAAGGTGTTTGGAAAACTCACTTCAAAAAGATGAATACGAGATGGGTCAGGAGGATATTGAGCAGGTATTTGGTCTTGTGACTGGTGGAGAAGATTTGGTAAAGACCATCGCCCAGGGCAAATACAAGGGAATAAAGTAGTGGAGACTTCACCCCAGGAGTCAGGGTTGACCCCAGTGGACGAGTTTTAACTGGAAGGGCAGTTGAGCACAAAGGCGGTGGTTAGTTAGAGGATACCCAGCCAGATGGACACGTGGACGCCAGGACTCTCCAAGGTCAGTGCCGGGATCCCTCCATCCCCATGCAAGTTCTTCACTCCTTGAAGTCAGGCTCTCTCCACCTGAGTCCCGCTCCGTCCCCCTGGTGTGTTTGCACTGGGCAAAACCACCTAAACCTGCTGGCTCCAAAACCCCAAGTGATTATTCTTTCATATCTGTGTGAACCCTGGTGGGGTACTCATTACCGAGTAATTTCCAGCAGGCATAAGGATATCAACATTTGGCAAATCCAAGCAACCTTTTCACTCTAACGTCTTAACCAACCCAGCCTCTACACACATGTGATGTCACTGTAGCAATATAAAGGAGACTCTGCCAGTAGATTTTCTGAGACTTTCCTGGAATGTAATTTATCCTCTCACAGTTTTGGAAATCCCTTGGCCATGCTGGGGAGAGGAGCACAAGGGAAGGAAGGAGGTGGGATCCAGGTTTCCAGGAACCAGATCTGAGTGTCTTCTGTGAAAAGCTGAGGGCAAGTCCAGCTAGGCTGTACCCACAATCTAGAGATGGGTGCAACCAGATACAGAGGTGGTGGCTGTCCTGTGCACACCGTCATAGGAGTGTAGCCAATCACAGAGTGTGGCTGAGGGTAGCCACGAGCACACTCCTGAGAGCCAAGCAGATGGGAACCATCTGCCAGACCTGTCAGCAAGGGAGCCAACAGGATTGGCATTCCAGCAGTTTCTTTCGCCCATTTCAGCTCTGACATGTCTCCCTTCCTTTCCTCTCTTCTTTCTCTATAAGCTTTGTTATAATACTTAAAAAAAAAAAAAAAAAAAAAAAGACTGGCATTTCCAGGCAGGTCAGTGGGGCTTGAAAGGAAACGGTATACTATTAGTTAGGGTTTTCCAGATAAATAGAACCAATGGTTTTGTGTGTGTGTGTGTGTGTGTGTGTGTGTAAAGAGATTTATAGTAATGAGTTGCATAACAATGTTTCAGTCAATGAGTCAATGATGGACCACATATATGATGGAGGTTCCCATAAGCTTATAATGAAGTTGAAAAATTCATGTTACCTAGTCACATCATAGACCTTCCAGAGGGACAAGATGAGGAGGAGGAAGACAGTGATATGACGATCCCGGCCCTGTGAAGGACTAGGCTCATGTGTGTGTGTCTGTGTCTTAGTTTTTCACAAAAAAAGTTAAAAGTTAAAAAAAAAGTAAAACCAGCAAAATGCTTATAGAATAAGAACATAAGGAAAGAAAAGAGGCTGGGCACGGTGGCTCAAGTCTGTAATCCCAGCACTTTGAGAGGCTGAGGTAAGGGGATTGCCTGAGCCCATGGGTTCGAAAACAGCCTGGGTAACTTGGTGAGATCTCGTCTTTACCATAAGTCAAAAATTAGCCTGGTGTGGTAGCACACATCCCTGTAGTTCCAGCTACTCGGAAGGCTGAGGTGGAAGGATCGCTGGAGCCCAAGCAGGTCGACGCTGGGGTGGCCGTGAGCGTGCCACTGCACTTCAGCCTGGGCGACAGAGCGGAACTCCAACTCAAAAGAAAAAGAAAAGATTTCTGTACAGCTGTACAAAAATTTTGTGTGTGTGTGTTTTAAGCTAAGTGTTACTTGTTTGTGTTTTAAGCTAAGTGTTACTGCAAAAAGTTCAAAGAGTTTAAAAAATTTTTACGGTTTATAAAGTAAAAACATTACAGTGAGTCTAATGTATTATTGAAGGAAAGATTTTTACAATGTAACTCAGCCTGTGTGCACACAGTGTTTATGAAGTATAAGGAGAGTGCAGTAACGTCCTGGGCCCTGACATTCACTCACTACTCACGCACTCATGAACCCAGAGTAACTTCCAGTTTTGCAAGCTCCACTCTCAGTAAGTGCTCCGTGCAGGTATAATTTTTAAAAATTCCTTTATAGCTTATTTTTACTGCACTTTTTCTATGTTCAGGTATGTCGAGGTACACACATACCGCTGTGTTACAATTGCCTCCAGGGTTCAGACTAGTCACTTGCTGTACAGACTTGCTGTCTAGAAGTGTAGGTCGTATCATATAGCCTGGGTGTGTGGCAGGTTCCACCCTCCAGGTGTGTGTGTGTGTGATCACCTGCTGTGATGTTTGCATGGTGATAAAGTCACCTAATGACTTATTTCTCAGACCGTATTCTTGTCATCAGGCCACACGTGGCTATATTTTAAGGAATTGGCTCATATGACTGTGGGGCCTGATAAGTCCAATATCTGCAGGGTAGACTGGCAGGCTGGAGACCCAGTCTTTTTCTCTTAAAGCCTTCAGCTGGTTGGATGAGGCCCATCTGCATTATAGAAGGTAAACTTTTCTACTCAAAGTCTACTGACTTATTTATTTATTTATTAAGAGTCTTACTCTGTCGCTTAGGCTGGAGTGCAGTGGCATGCTCATGGCGACTGCAGCCTCGATTCACTGGGCTCCGGTGATCCTTCCACCTCAGCCTTCCAAGTCACTGGAACTACAGGTGTGTGCCACAACTCCTGGCTAAATTTTTTAAATATTTATTGTAGACACTAGGTCTAGTCAAGTTGCCCAGTCGGGTCTTGAACCCCCGGATTCAGGCAATCCTCTCGCCCCCCACTTCCCAAAGTGCTGGGACTACAGGCGTGAGCCACCATGCCCGGCTAGTCTACTGACTTAAATGTTAATCTTGTCTAAGGAATATCTTCATTGGATCATCCAGATGTGTTTGATCAAATATCTGAGTATCATGGCCTTGCTGAGTTCCTCATCACAGGAGTAGAACCGTGAGAAGTCTGGGAGTATGGGGTATGTGATACTCATTGGAGCACAAGCTAAACGTCGGAAACCCAGTTGTCAGGTCTGGGGGAGACACATGTGTTGCATTTCCTCATTTGTCTCATGCAATAAATCCATACTGAGGCCCTAGTGTGGGCCAATCACTGTGCTAAGCTGTAGGAAAAAAGATGAAAGGCATTTCCTGCTCACACTGGAGTGGAGGAGATGGACAATCACATGCCCACTCTGTGTGTGCTTGCTTTGATTGAGAAATATACACGGTGCAAAAGGAGTCCAACTGATGTCACAGAGTGGTGGGCCTAAGCATCTCAGATTCCTCTGACCTAACATCAGAACTGACTGGTGATTGGACTTCAAGCTCATCTGGGAACTCCAGGGGAGCCCGTGGCTGTGGGGAGAGTTGGTGCCCAGGGGTTGGAGCCAGGTGGTTGTCAGTTTCTTCTCAGTGCTGGGCAGATCAGGAAACAACAGCCTTAACTTCAAGCAATTGTAGATTTGGTTGACATTATGGGCAGAAATATTTGCATCAGTGCAACTTTTTGGTTCACAATCTCACCATCATAAACGTGGCATATGAGATGAAAGGAGTGGTGCCTTTGGGACAGTAGAGTTGCTGTGAAGAGCAGGCAGAGCTGTGACCTGGCGGTTGCTGAGTTAAAAGACAATTTCTGTACAGTTTCTACCTAGGTAGAAATTAAAGAAAAGGGCTGGATGTGGCGGCTCATGCCTGTAGTCCCAAGAATTTGGGAGGTTGAAGAGGGTGGACTGCTTGAGGCCAGGAGTTTGAGACCAGCCTGGGGAACATAGCAAGATACCGTCTCTACAACAAATTAAAACATTAGCCAGATTAGCTGGGCACGGTGGCATGCACGAGTAATCTCAGTTCCTCAGGAGGCTGAGGCAGGAGGACCACTTTAGCCCAGGAGTTTGAAGTTGCAGTGAGCTATGATCATGCCACTGCACTCTAGTATAAGTGACAGAACTAGACCCTGTCTCTTAAAAAACATAGAAATTGGCCAGGTGTGGTGGCTCATGCCTGTAATCACTTTGGGAGGCTGAGGCGAGAGGACTGCCTGAGTCCAAGGGTTCGAGAACAGCCTGGGCAAATTGGGGAGACCTCGTCTCTACAATAAATCAAAAAATTAGCCAGGCGTGGTGGCACACACCTGTAGTTCCAGCTACTTGGAAGGCTGAGGTGGAAGGATCGCCAGAGCCCAGCAGGTCGAGGCTGTGGTGTTGGTGGTGAGTGTGTCACTGCACTCCAGTCTGGACAACAGAGTGACATTTCAACACACACACACACACACACCACACAAACACAGAAACTAAAGGGAAGGGAAGGGGAAGGAGATAAATATGAATTTTACAAATATTAATTAAAGAGAAAGTCAGCTATATTAGTTTCTTAGGGCTGTCACAAAAAGTGTCACAAACTGGGTGCCTTAAAACAACAGAAGCTCGTTTTTTCACAGTTCTGGAGGCCAGAAGCCTGAAGTCAAGGTGCTAGCAGGGTCATGCAGCCTATGAAGCCTGGGTGGGGAGAATCCTTCCTGGCCTCTTCCCAGCTCTGGCGGTGGCCTGCAGCTCTTGGCTTTCAGCCTCTGTCCTCACACAGCTGTCTCCTGTCATGTCTCTCTCTCTCTTCTTTTCACAAGGACAGCAGTCACACTGCTCCAGCATGACATTATCTCAATTAGTTACAACTGTGGTGATCCTTTTTCCAAATCAGATCACAGTCTGAGGTACTTCCAATGCATCTTTCTGTGGGACACAATTCAGCTCATAACACAGAAAGAATGGAAGATTGAAGAGATCATCTCTTTAGATTAAAGAGAGCTGGGCTCAGTTTCCCATAAAAAAAAATAGAAATGCTAAATCAATAAGCAAAAGCAAGCAGCATGCCATGATCTGTGCTAGTACTTTACGTTGTATTTCCAGCTTATTTTCTGAAATTTAGAAAACATTTTTATGTGGTCTTTTTCCATTAGCTGCTATGGTAATTTTTTTTTTTTTTTTTTGGCTGCTGTGGTAATGTTACATTCTCCTTGTGTATGTGTATTTTAATTGCATATCTATGAATTTACAATAATAAATATTGCCAGTCATGGGGAAAAGGATTATGAGAAATTTCTTACACAATATTTTAATGATTATTTCACCTTAGGAAGAGGAACAATATAAGTTCAAATGCATACATTTTGCTTTAGAATGCTATGTTGAATACATGATTACAAATCAGTGTTCTGACAGTCATCATAAGCCAGCCACAGACATGCTCAAGATTAAGCATGATCTAATAATTACCTTTGCATCTCTGAGTAAGGTCTTAAAGTAAGCCAGTGAGAGATCATCTCCCATTTCTGTTTGGTTTTTTTTTTTTGAGTTGGAGTCTTACCCTGTCACCTAGGCTGAAGTGCAGTGGTATGCTCACAGCCACCGCAGCCTCAACCTACTGGGCTCAGGTGATCCTTCTGCCTCAGCCTTTCAAGTAGCTGGAACTACAGGCCCGAGCTACCATGCTCGGTAAACTTTTCTTATTTATTGAGAGACGAGGTCTCGCCGAGTTGCCCAGGCTGGTCTCGAACCCCTAGGCTCAAGCAATCCTCTTGCCTTGGTCTCCTAAAGTGCTGGGATTACAGGCTTGAGCCACTATGCCCGGCTTTTTATTTTTAATTTTATTTATTTATTTTAAAAGACAGAGTCTCGCTGGAGTGCAGTGGCACGATCTTGACTCACTGCATTCCTGGGCTCAAGCGATCCTCCTGCCTCAGCCTGGCAAAATGCTAAGATTACAGGCATGAGCCACCATGCCCAGCTGGGTATAATGCTATTAATTTGTGTTCTCCCAAGAGCTAACTTTGAGACAAGGACTTGGATGCAAATCCCACTCCTCTAAGAGGAACTTGGAAGCCTGGTGAGGAGTTAAGGTAGTGAGATGGGGTTCTGTCAGCTGTGGGTACCTGGAATTAATTCCGACTGGAGACTGCAAACTGTAGAGATTCGATCCTCTAAGAGTCCGAAAACTGTCTCACGAATGGACAACGAAGCTGGGCTACTTATCTACCAACGCCCTTCCCTCATCGATTGAGGATATCTCTTGCAGGTCTTTGCACTTTCAGCCTGCTCCATGCATGGGCCAGTCATACCCTTGCATCCAGAGAAAGTCCTCAGGCAGAAAGATGCATGTGCTTGTATGAGAATTTTCCAGCAAAGCTCTAGTTGACGTTCAGATGAGGTAAAGAGGCAAAGATCGGGGCACCAGCAGCATCTCCTTCAAGAGGGAAGGAGGAAGTGAGGCTGAATTGGCTTTTCTCCCCATCTTCTCACCTCTGGTCCCAGGCAGAGTGTTTTCATGGGGCTTACATCTTCCTCCTCTTGACTGATGTGGCTTCGACTATGATGTGGCTACCTGGATCCTTGCCAAGGCGCAGGTTGGATTTCAGGGCATGACTAAAATAGGAACGATGAAGCATAACAATCACATCCCCTGACCTGAATGTGTCCTCTAACAAAACTGCCCCACCACCTGCTGTTCATCAGAGTAGGGCCAATGCCCACAGATATACTTCTCCCAAGGTTGCTCCAACAAAAGTGGGCTCAGGAGGCTGACGTGGGAGGATGGCTTGAGCGCAGGAGACCAGTGCTGCGGCGAGCTGTGATTGTGCCATTGCACTCCAACCTGGGCAACAGAGTGAGACCCTGTCTCAAAAAAACCCCAAAATAATGATAATAATAGCACCCTTATTTTGTTGTAAAGGAGAAAAAAAGGAAATACATTTAGAGTAAAGTGATACATCTTTTGATCTGTTGGTGTTTGGGCATAAAGACACTAGGAAACATAATACCTGCATCTACCTATAAATATGTTAACGTTGGTATACAAAAGAAGTAAAAAAGATCAGAAGCCATGGCACACAAGATGCATAGGAAAATGAGCAGAGGTATGATGTACACCAAAATACAAACTTAGGGTAGGATGATGCCATGGTTTGGATATGGTTTTTGGCTCCGACAAGTCTCACATTGAAATTTGATTCCCCATGTTGGAGCTGAGAGCCTGTGGGAGATGTCTTGGTCTTTGGGATAGATTCCTCATGCATGGCTTGGTGCCGTCCTCCCGCATGAGTGAGTTCTCCTTCTATGAGTGCCCAGGGGAGCTGGTTGTTTAAGAGTCTGGCACCTTCCCTCTGTCTGGGTTCCTCTCTCGTCATCTGATCTCTGCATTCCAGCCTCCCTTCCGCCATGATTCGAAGCTTCCTGAAGCCCTTGCCAAAAGCAGATGGTGGTCCCATGCTTCTGGTACAGCCTGCAGAACTGTGAGTCAAATAAACCTTTCCTTTATAAATTACCCAGACTCAGGAATTCTTTTACAGCAACACAAACGAAATGAGACAGATGAGTAAGTACACATCTGGTACCCACAGATCAGACATGTTTGCAAGTGATGTGAGACAAGGAAATCACTTTAACTTAGCCTCCAACAAAGAGCGGACATTCAGAGTTGAGCAGATGAGGAAGCCTGAGAGTCTCACCAATGTGATGAGTTCTCTATGAGTGGCTTGGGAAAGCTTTGCTGTGTTTTGAAGGAGTTTCAAAACACAGTGATGGAATTTCACAGAAAACTTCCCTCCAATTCTGAAATCCCATCAGAGGTGAGGACATACGTTCCATCTCTAGAACTTAAAAAGACCCTTTGATGTGTGATGGGAAACAGAAATGAATCAGAAGACAAATACTCCAGAGAAAATGCTACAGTGGGCTTCTAAAGCGTGTACTGGAGGCTGGGTGCAGTGGCTCAAGCCTGTAATCCCAGCACTTTGGGAGGCCGAGGCAAGAGGATTGCCTGAGCCCAGGGGTTCGAGACCAGCCTGGACAACTTGGTGAGACCTCATCTCACCAATAAATCAAATCATTAAATCAAAAAATTAGCCAGGTATGGTAGCGAATGCCTCTAGTTCTGGCTACTTGGAAGGCCGAGGCAGAAGGATCACCAGAGCCCAGCAGGTCGACACTGGGGAGGCCGTGAGTGTGCCACTGCACTCCAGCCTGGGTGGCAGAGTGAGACTCCAACTCAAAAAAAAAAAGTGTGCACTGGAGAAAGACTGAGAAAAAAATAGGTGAAACTGCCCATACAGACTTAACATGGGGCCACAAGGTGAGAGTTGTGGAAAAGCCCCAAGACCTGCAACGTTGCAGGCACAAGTTAAAAGTAACAAGTCTGTGGTTTCTAATTCTGTTCCTAAGTTTGCCTTCTTCCTTGCATGACTGTTCGCACACAGTCACTTCAATAGACTAACAGTCTCTAATAATTGATCATCTTCAGGTCCTGTGCCCCCTCCTAGGGAGAGTGGCCTGCGAGACTGAGGAACTTATCCCTTAACCATGAACCTTGGCCAGGTGTGGTGGCTCACGCCCGTGATCCCAACCTTTTGTGAGGCAGAGGCAAGATGATTGCCTGAACCCAGAGGTTCGAGACCAGCCTGGGCAACTTGGCGAGACCTTGTCTCTACAATAAATCAAAAAATTAGCTGGGTGTGGTGGTGCGCACCTGCAGTTCCAGTTACTTGGAAGCCTGAGGTGGAAGGACCACTTGACCCCAGCAGCTCAGGGCTGTGGTAGCCATGAGCATGCCACTGCACTCTAGCCTGGAAAAAAAGTGAGACTCCAACTCAAAAACAAACAAAAAAAAAACCTTGTCTCTACAAAAAAAAAAAGAGATCAAAACATTAGCTGGGCATGATGGGACATGCCTGCAGCCACTTGCGAGGCTGAGGCAGAAGGATTGCTTGATCTCAAGAAGTCGAGGCTGCAGTGAGCTGTGATCGTACCACTGCACTCCAGTCTGGGACAGAGTGAGACTCCGACTCAAGATAAAAACAAAAATAAAAACTCAAGCCTAAACATTCTCGTGGAGGTGGATTTGAGAAATATCTCCCATCTCCCACTTGGCTGCCCTGTGATAATTAAACTCTCTCTTTACTGCAGCAAACAACTTGCTGTCTCAATGAATTGGCTCTCTCTGAAGGGGGCATAAGAACCTCATCAGACAGTGATACAGGGAGACCCATCCCTCCACCCTCCCCCAAAATCCACACCATAAAATTTCTGTATGTAATTTTCTCAACAGAGCTTTCCTATCACCGTGCTATAAAAACAGCAGCATCTCCTGTACCCTGCCCTATACCTGACCTTTACCGGCTGGGCATAATTTCCAACTGTAGCTTTTGACTTCAAGCTTGCCCTGTCACCAGAGCCTCTGCTTATTCATGTGGCAGGCTGGAAGTTGTGGAGAATTGCTACTTGGAAGTATCCTGAGTAACTAATGGGAGTCAGTGGATCAATACCCCTGCTCCCTTGCTCTCTGGTGGGCTGAATCTGAGGAACTGGCTCCCAGGGTTTCCCAATGCAATTAAGTTCTGGTTGCCCACAGTGCTAATTTGTTTGGTAAGTCATCTTTTTCTCTTTCCTGGATCACTTTGCCATCCTCTCACTGGTATTTCCTAGGACCACTTCCCAGACAAACTATTTGTACCTAAAACTTTGACTCAGAATCTGCCTTTGGAGAGACCCAGATTAAAACAGATGGCCATAACATGAAATATTTTTAAAAATCTGATTGATGAAATTTAATGAGGTTCTAATTCTGTTAAAAGGGATCGCAAATGTTCTGTTACATTTTGTTACTTTTGCAGTAATTGTTCCATGGCACTGAAGTTGTCACCAAAAGATGCTGCTGAAATAATGTATAATAAATAATATAGCTTCCATTTTAAAGGACAGATGAAAAGTCAGCTGAATCCAAAACTTTTTATAATTAAATAATTCTTTTGTACCCCAAGTACTTTTTTTTTTTTTTTTTTTAGCTCAATCAACACCTCCTGCAAAGACTGGCTAATATGCTGTATCATTTTAAATGGATTAATGACCTAATTGATAATGTACATCCATATCGATCATTAGATCTAATTATTATGTTTTTAAATAGCATTAACATTAGCAATATTGTTTCAAACCAGTATCTTTAGAACTAGCTTTATTTGCTATAGAAAATGGAACTGTGAAATTCTGGGCAAGCAAGTTTTTCTTAAAATGATTAAATCTGTTGAAAAATCACAAGGTAATTTTTTCCTCTTTAGTAATATCAATCTCGCTTGCAGCGTAAGAAAATTCATCTATCTGATATGCATGAAATATCTATCCAATCATTTCATAATATTTTGATATCACTATTTATGATGATGTAAAATATAATAACTGGTCTCCATCCCAGCTTCCTGGCATACAACTCCTAAGTGGTGTCTTTTTGGAATCTCCAAAGTAATGTCTTTTTGTAGCTAAGGATTGAACTGATAGCCCCTAGACAGATTCAGATTGGGGTCTGGTCACCGAAAGACCAAAGCAGGACTGTAATCTGATTGTGGGTCATAAGACCCTCATTCTAGAAAGGGTCCTGTCTCATACCCTGGAGGTGGTATACCCAGAGTGAGAACAAGAAGAATCTGAACAGAGAGGGTTTAGATTATCCCTTTTGTCCAATCACATTTTGGCATGGTTGTCCATGCTTCAAGCATGCTTATGCGATAAAGTCTCCATAAAGAGTCCAAAGGCCAGTGTTCAGAGACCTTCTAGATAGCAGAACATATGGAAGTTCCCAGAGGGTGGTGCTTCCTAGAAAGGGCGGGGAAGCTCCAAGCCCTTCCCCCATGCGTTGCCCTACACCTCTCTTCATCTATATCCTTTGTAATATCCTCCATGATAAAACTCCAAGTTCTGTGAGCTGCTCCAGTAAATTAACTGAACCCAAAGAGGGGGTCGTGGGAACCCCAACTTGAAGTTTGTTGGCCAGAAGTTCTGGAGATGGACTTGCAACTAGTGTTGGGGACTGTGGGATATGAAGCTCTTTCTAAGTAATCGTATTGAAATTGAATTGAAGGACACCCAGTTGCTCATTTGATGGTCAGGAACATGCTCTCTTACCCCCTATGGTCACAAAAGCCTTCTTCTTTATTGATTATTGTGTTGGTGTGAGAGCAGAGGAAAAATGGTTTGAGTTTTTCCTAAACACCATTTATTTTTATCTTGTATTGAAATAGAAATTGCATATTAGTATTAAAGAATAAATATTTTAAAACAATTTTCTTTGGAATGCCATTTTATTCCATATGTAGGATGAGATTCACTCATTACAAAGATTACAGAATGATCTTTTATCCAAGGTACTGATTTTAATTTTATTAATGGCACCAACAACATTCACTGAATTGTGAGTCTTTCATTAAAATTTGTGGTGACTTCTAGGCTGCCAGTGACTAATTCAACCTGCTTACCAGGCTGTTACTAATTTTCAGCCATTAATAAAATCTGCTACCAGCTGACCATAGCTGCTGCTTCCATCTGCTGCACAATGACATTGGACAAGAAAAAAAGGTTTCCTGTGAAATTTTTTTTGAGTCAGGGTCTCATTCTGTTGCCCAGGCTGGAGGCAGTGGCATGATCATGGCTCAGTGCAGCCCTTGATCTCCTAGGCTCAGGCAATCCTTCCACCTTAGCCTCCTGAGTAGCTGGACTACAGGCACACACCAACATGCCTGGCTAGTTTTTAAATTTTATGTAGAGATGAGGTCTTGCTATCTTGCCCAGGCTGGTCTCAAACTCTTGGGCTCAAACAATGCTCTCGCCTCAGCCTCCCAAAGTGCTGGGGACTACAGGTATGAGCCACCTCGCCCTGCCTGCACAAAAATTTTTTAAGAGTTTCAAAATTTGACAGCTGTAGTATCAATGGATATTAAGAGCTGTACATTTGTAAATAAATTTTTTGCTTAATGTTTTCATTTCCTATGAATCATACATGTGTAATTAGCAAAGTTTTATCATTCAGATTATTTATATTCACTTGCAACAAAATTCTTTTGACTCCAGATCTTTTCAGAGCTCATCTTCTACCTCCTTGGATTTCACATAGATCCTTCTACATATAAATGCTCAACAGAACAGAGTAAATTACTTGTTTTTTACTACTGTAGTAACTTCTCATACAGCTGGTGTTTTTAATTTTCCTCCAAAATTGTTTAGATTACCACAAAGTGTTATCATCTGTGCTATTCTATAAGAAATGGGACCTTATATCTTTCATATTAAACTTCAAAACAAATTTCAGGGATAATACTATGATTTTCAAACCTTCCTTAGATCTCTACTGTCTATCTTTGCAAACGCTTTCTTTATAAAGTGTTCACTTAATCTTAGATGAATCAGAAAAAAGGTCTTGTCCTCTGGAAACATTCGAATATTCAGCTGAATATTCTTACACCATTTCTTAATATTTAATATACGTAGTACTTAAAAATAAGGGCAAAATTGATACATCTTTATGAAAGATATTGAGTCACCAAGAAGGCACCAGCCATAAATACAAACTGATACTCGCGACTCAGATACAGTGAGCAGAACGGCTGTAGTAGCTGGTGAGGCTGGTGAGGTTTCTGAATTGGTGAACAATCTTGATTAAGTTCCAATGGCTCCATGCAGCCCAGTTGCATTTCTGGAAAATTCAGCATGATTAAAAACTCTGCAAGGCACATACCGTGCTTACAAGCGTCTCTGTTCAGGTTGTTGTAACACAGTACCTTAGACTAGGTAATTTATGAAAATGATTTGCCCAGCGTTCCGGAGGCTGGTTAGTCCAAGATCAAGGCACCTGCAGATTCGGTGTCTGGCGGGGGCAGGCTCTGTCTCCAGCTGTGTCCTCTCATGGGGACGGGGGGCAGAGTCACTTCGCCGGCAGGGAGAGAAGCTGCCTCCCCGGCCCAAGGGCACTCGGCTTCTTGTGGGGATGCCGCGAGGACCCCACGTGGGAACCGGCCGGTTGGGGCTCCGACCTCTCGGACTCGCTGGACACCGGAACCCGAGCCGGTTCACACTGTAGCTTACGGTCCGCAGGGGAACAGTTTCGTGGGCACTGCCCGGAAAGACTTAGCGTGCGTGAAAGGCGCCGGGGTCTCGTTCGGTAACAGGTTAGAGGTCTAGAGGAATGCTCAGCGCTGGCATCCCAGAGGAATCCGCCGCCATCGCGGCTCCACGAGACGTAGGGCGGTTCTGAGCACAAGGGTGCGGATCACGGGAGGCACACCTCTGCCCCTCCCGTGCCATCCCCTTGTTTTTTTTTTTTTTTTTTTTCCCAAACGGCTCTCGTGGCCGTCGGAAAAGCCGGGGGAGGCAGATCCCTCCCCGACAGACGCACTTCCCTTCCCAGGCAGGAAGAAGGGAGCTGACCGAGCCGGTGCGCTCCACGGCCCGCGCATGCGCCGTTCGCCACGCGGCCCCTGGAGTGGCATCGCAGCGCCGGATTCACCGCCCCGCCGCGAGTGCGCCTGCGCGGCCGCCGGGGCTTTCCACCTCCGCTTCCCCTCCCCCTGGCCCCCGCGGGGGGCTCCGGGCCCGGCGGGATCATGTTTACCAGCACCGGCTCCAGTGGGCTTTGTGAGTACTGGCCACCGCCATCCTGGCTGCCCCCTACACGCCACCCCGGGCACCTCCTTGAGGAGGCTGGGGAAAGCGGGGACCCTCGAGTTTACAGGAGGCTGGCTGGGGGGCGACCCTCGGACCCCGCGCCCGAACCTTGCTAGTTTCTAACTCTCGGCGGGGGTTGGCGGGGGGCAGCGGGCATCGCCCCCCACGTCAGCCTGGAGAGGCGAGTGGGCTCTCAGTCCCGTCGCCAGCTCCCCGGCCCTCACCTGGGAGTCCCAGGTGCGATGCTCAGGAGCTCCTGGGGCTGCTGCAGGTGGGCTGGGAGCCCTGGTGTTTTCGTGGCCCGGCCCCATGCCCTTCGTGGCGCGTGTGCCAGGCTGAAAGGAGAGGCTGTCCCAGCGGAGGCGACGCTGGCCGCCTGCCCCCTCCCAGTCACCTTGCCCCATTCATTTAGGCTCCTGGGGGACCGGACTGACTCTTCTTCCACCTGCTGATTTCAACCTCTGCTTTGGGAGCTGACCCCTCGCGGCTTTATTTAGATGCGTTTCTTCTCCAGTCTCCCCGAAGAGTTTTTAGACGCATACAAACTGATTAAAGTGCTTTAAAGTAGAAGGAAGTTAGGAAGTCACTGACGAGAGAGCACACGCTTTGCTGCTGAATGTTTCTATATTTTAAACGGTGGTCGGCAGGCCGGGCGGAGAAGTGTAAACTGCCTTTAGACCACTTTCTCTCACTGCCCTTGAATGTGTTTGACTCTCTATAAGGTAGACTGTATGTTAACCAAACAGCCCTGAGATTAGGCATTAATAGAGCAACAGGAAACTATTTGAACAGCTATAATTTTGCAGTGGCTTGTCACTGGAGATAACTTATATCACTTTTGGGGTTTGTTTTTGAGTTGGAGTCTCACTCCGTCGCCCACGCTGGAGTGCAGTGGCATGCTCACAGCCACCCCAGCATCGACCTGCTGGTCTCCAGCGATCCTTTGGCTTCAGCCTTCCAAGCAACAGGAAATACAGGTGTGCTACCACGCCCAGCTATTTTTTTTTTTAAATTTAATTTATTGTAGAATGAGGTCTTGCCAAGTTGCCCAGGCTGTTCCCGAACCTGTGGGCTCAGACAATGCCCTCACCTTGGGCTCTCAAAGTGCTGGGATTATAGGGTTGGGCCACTGCACCCAACCTATACCTTATATCTCTATACATGTGAAGTTAATGTTATCAGAGTACATAAACATGTGGCATTTCCAAATATTAAAGAGCTGTTGTGAGTGTCATGAATCTTCTTCTGAGGTTATGTGTCCTAGTCTGACAGTGACAATATCGGAGCCACAGGCGTAATTTTAAATCTTCCTCACTTCTCAACTTCTCAGGTTTTAAAGTGGGTTTCATATTTATGATTTCCTTTGTTTTGTCATTAATTTGATTTATGGCATCTTTCATGGATTGGCCCCAGAGTATGTTACAACTACTATCTAATTAATCTTCCCCAAACTACACTTTGGATGAATAACATTATGAGTGTTGCTGAAGCTGTTCAGGAAGGTGGTGGGGCTATCCTGGGATTGGACAGTCAGCCAGAAACTGGTGGTTACAAAATTCGCAGTAGAATTCTTCAGTTTTAGTTATTTCAGCATTTTGAACTATCTTTGCTGAGCACAATATATATAAAAAATTAAAAGGGCAAGAGAAATCTGTGATTGGTTGCTGTACTGTTTTAGCCATTTGATTGTATTGGCAAAGTATATTTAAATTTGATACAGGATGACTTTATGAAAGGCAATACTTTATTATCTACAGCACATATTGGTGAGTATTAAGTTCTAGGAACCAAGCCAATGCCCAGAGAGAGGTCTGGGCCAGGGGGCCCTCCTCAGCTGTCTTGACCTGTTTCTAAAATTAAGAGCATCTGCAGTGTAAGGATGATGGGTTGACCTTTCCTCAGAAGGCCGTGTCTTATATGCTGATTTTATAGACATTTTGGGCTTTTGCTGTGGGCCATGCGCTGGGCAAGGTGCTGGGAACACAGTGATGAACACAGTGATGAACAAGTCTTGGTCCCAAGAGCTTCGTGCTGATGGTAGAATTGAGGCATAGCTTTTCAGGGTTGGGAGTTTGGCAGGTCTGTTTGTTAGCAGATATGCTCTAACATTTTCTCTGCAAAGTGATTTTCTCTGGATAAGAGGTTGTGTGACCCTTTGGTAAGTCAGAGTTCTGATCCTGAGTGAGACTCCTGAGGAGGGATAATACATCTGCCTGTCCCTCCCCCAATGGGTGGTAACAGTCCCTCTTTCTAGAGAAATCCTTGCTATTTTCTACCACCTGCATATTTCCCACATGTGTGATAAGGGGATCATGGTGTTTTGGAGTTAAACTTGCTCTCCTCTTCTCTCTCTCCTTTATTCATACAGCGGGTGTCTGTTGAGTACCCATGTGGGCCACACACTGTTCCCACGCAGAAGATAGAGGAGGAAACAGGATAAAGGAGACCGGTGTTAGATGGTTAACAAATCAGTGTGATTTCACATGTGATGGGTGTTGTGAAGAAGACGAGGGTAATGGCCAAGGTATGGTAGGGTGCTGCTTCAGCATGCAGGGTCAGGGAAGCTGTCCGGGCTGGTGATGTGTGAGCTGAGACCCATGTGGTGTGAAGGAGCCAGCTGAGTCAGTTTGTAAAATCCTTCATTTTAACTAAAGGAAACACCAAGCACAGAGAACCTGAAACAGGCACAGGAGGGGGTTTTCAAGGTACCAAGAAAGCGAATGCAGCCTGAGTGGTACATCGGGGAGGACACCGGCGACCATGTCTTTGACACTGAGTTGCTGTCTGTCAGGTCTTGCAATTATGATCAAGCAAGAGTGCCAGGAATGGTGTTTATGACTTATTTAGATTCCTTACTTATAGACCAATGCTGTCACCCTACTCTATGCTGAGTAATGTGTGTATCATATGTTACATTTATTCATAGGTTCCTATTATGCATTCACCTCACAGTATATTCGTTGTGTAACGATGGCCGCAGCCAACATTAATTGCACTCATATATTCCAGGTATAGTTCCCATCCTTAAGGATTTCAAGGTCTGTTGGTGAAAATGTTTCAGAAAAAGAGCTTCTGTGCTTGATGCTATGGGTTCATTGCCGGGGGTGGGCTGGTGGGGGAGAGGCACGTTGTCAAAGATGACTTCTCAATGTAGGCAATATTTGAGCTGACTGAGGGGTGAGTAGGAGTTTGTCGGGCATCTTGATGGGGAGGGGCCTCTGTGAGGGGCAGAGCCTGGGTAGGGCCTGGCAAAGAGGCAGGAGGGAATGAATTAGGGGCTTGTGGGTCATGGCTGGAGGGAGCAGTTTCTAAGAGGTGTGTGGTAAATCATTCAGAGGCCCGTGGAAGGTGACACGAGAACAGAGGACAGAGCTTGTGGGCATTTAAATATTTAAAGAGGGAGAAATGGGGACCAGGAAGAAGACTGAGGGGTAGCCCGGGAGGGAGTGAGGCGGACACCCAGGAGAAAGTTGCAGGGCGGGAGTGGCTGATAGCATTGCATGTGGCAGAGAGTCTTAAAACAGGACTGAAAAGTGACCTTTTGGGAAAACAGAGGCCCCCAGGATCTTTCCAGAATAGCTTGTCCGTGGTCAGGGAGAGAAGTCAGGTTGGAGTCGCCTGCTTCTGAGTGGGATGAAAGTGGAGGCAGTGAGCTTGGAAGGCGCTTTCAAGAATCTGAGTCATGAGAAGCAGAGGTGAATTGTGGTCAGAGGTGGCTGCAGGTGGAAGAGAGAGTTCTTTAAGTCGAGGGACCCTTAGCCTGTTAGCCTGTGTGAACAGTGTTGGAAAAAACCCAGTAGTGGGGACAAGGTTGAATACACAGGATTGAGTGACAGAGTCCCAGGGAGTAGGCAGAGGCGGAGGTCTGGGGGCCAAGGCAAGGGCGCTTCTCCCTGTGGTGGACAGGAGGATGGGGGAGGAGGGATGACTCGTGGTGACGGGACAGTGGTTTCCAAATGCTACCTGTGTCCCAGCCGCAAAAAAGCAGCTGTGTGCTTTCGGGATGTCTACCTACCTGGTCCTGTCCCCAGAGGGTTGGATGCAGCCGGGCTAATGTGGGCATCAGAAATCTGTATCTATAGAATATATGTATTTTATGAAATCTTTTTTTTTTTTTGAGTTGAGTCTCACTCTGTCGCCCAGGCTGGAGTTCTATGGCACACTCACGGCCATCCTAGCATTGATCTGCTGGGCTCCGGTGAGCCTTCCGCCTCAGCCTTCCAAGTAGCCAGAACTACAGGTGTGTGCTGCTACGCATGGCTAATTTTTGATTTATCGTAGAAGTGAGGTCTCGCCAAGTTGCCCAGGCTGGTCTCAAACCCGTGGGCTCAGGCAATCCACTCGCCTCGGCCTCCCAAAGTGCTGGGATTATAGGCAGCCACCTGAAATCTGTATTTTTAAAGGCCCCTCTCACAGAAGATTCTAATGGACAAGCAGATTTAGATGACAAGAGTGTGGCCAGCAGGAGGGGTGAAAGAAGGGGTGATGCTGCAGGCCCAACTAAGGTGGTAACTGTGAGGAGAGAGGATAGAGAGGAGGATTCTGGAGACGTGTGAGCAGGTGGGTTGTGCGTCAGGAGAGCTTATTGGATTTGGGAAGAGAAACAGGACCTGATGGTGACTGGCTTATGGCTTGGCAACTGGCTGGATAGATGTTACCCTTCATTAAGAGGGAACGCAGAGGAGGAGGAGCTCATTCTGGAGAGAAGAGTTCAATTTTGGACCTGGGTAATGTTGAGGAGTCTGCAGAGTCCAATCAGAACTACTTTTGGAGAGGCCTCTAGAGCTGGGCTGGACACTGCTAGGTGGGAGTTGGGCCGTGGAAGGGAGTGAGGACTCCAGAGGCAGTGAGGCCAGTTAGGAGGCTGAGGACAGAACTTCAGGCCGTTCCAATATGCAAGGGATGGTGGGGAGAGAGGAGGCAGCAAAGCAGGTGGGACTGGGGGTTTCTGTAGGAGAAACCGTGCCTTCTCCCCCATCCAGTTGTACACGCCCTCTTTCACATGAACAAGCATCCCTCGACTTTGTCACTGTCTCTCACACAGTGGTCATTCCTTGTCTCCTATTTATCAGCATCTCTTTCTGCATATTCAGTCTGGAACCCATAGCTTATTTCCCAAGTTGTAGTCTCATCCAGACTCTCAGAGACCTGGTACCTCTGTCCTGCTAAACTCATGGAGCAAAACCCCACCTTGTGTTAATTTACTTTGAGTTGAGCCTTTGGCACGATTCCTCAGTTGAATTTCTTGGATTCAGTCATCTCTATGCTACTTTCGTTTCGTCCTGAGCCCTGGGACCATTCCCAGTCTCTCCCCATCTTACTCAACCCATTTAAAAGATCAGGGCTGTCCCCTGGGTTTACCCTCACCTTCCTGCTTCCTTTCCCTAACTTGTTTCTAGCCACACTCAGCTTGTTCCTTTCCTCCAGCCTAAAAGGATGAAGTGCCCTCCCCTGGCTGAGGTCCACTCGCTGCCTGCTCTGACCTCTTTCCTGTCTTTTCTAGTACTGCTCCTGTTCCTTCTTTACCTTCATTCTCTCTTATGCAAGAATGAAGCTGGCACATGGTTACAGCTGATACTTTGTCCTGTGGGTGCCTCAGTGGGTTCTTTAGAAACTCCTAGAGCTAGGAACTTCTCACCTGCTGCCTCCTTGACTGGTAGGTGCATCTTTTTTTTTTTGGTGAGAGGGCAGAGTTTAGGGGTGTGGAGCACAGGCTCGGAAGTCAGGCTGCCTAGACTTCAGATCCCGTCTTGATGGGAAGGAGGATCGAAGTATTCATATGTGCGGAGATCCTAGAATACTGCCATAGTAAATAGTCGGGGTTGAGTGTTATTAACCAGATCCTTCTTAGAGCCTATTTTTTTTGAGTCGGGGTCTCACTCTGTTGCCTAGGCTGGAGAGCAGTGGCATGATCATGACAACCACAGCTCATAGCAGCCTCAGCCTCCTGGCAATCTCAGCATCCTGAATACTTGAGACTACAGGTGTGCGGTACCCCACCTAGCTAGTTTTTTAAATTTTTTTGTGGAGGCAAGGTTTTGCCATGTTGCTGAGGCTGGTCTCGGACTCCCGGGCTCATTAATCTGCCCACCTCGGCCTCCCAAAATGGGGATAATAGGTGTGAGCCACCACATCCGGCCCTGAGCCTATTCTTAAAAATACAAAAGCATAACCTATTCATTACCCTTAGCCTCTGGCTTCCCAACTGCTGACCGCTTTCTTTCCAGCTAAACTTCATAAAAGATGGTCTTCCTTTATTTTCTTCCGCTTCTGACCTCCCTTCATGTTTTGGCCCTCTGCAGCCAGTCTGTTACTCTTCAACGGCCACCACGGTATGGGGCCCTGTTCTAGGCACACTGTGGCCCGCTTCCACACACCACCTCTAAAGCTGCTCTGAGTGAAACCGTTATTTGAGCCAAAACATTTGTTAGGGAGCCTTGGGTCAGATGCACCTAGGGATCTGTTTGATGAACCCAAGGTCCTTGGCGTCAGCCTGGGGTTTGGACATTCGTCTCACTGTGGAGATGAGTGAGCTGTCGGGACGGGTGAGTAATTCAAGGCCTGCGCTCCTGACCTTCATTTCAGCTCTGGATCCTGCCTCAGGAGCCTGAATGTTCCATCCCCAGCATAATACTGAAGTGGACACCAACACTTGGAGCCCGTGCTCCACACCCCTACACTCTGCCCTCTCACCAAGATAAATGTTGGTCACCCGCGGCTCTTTTTGCTCTCAGGAAGCATCAAACCGTGTTCTTACTGACTTACTCTTTCTGAAATATGCATTCAGTGTGTTGAATATGTAACTTGTGGGAGATGATCAAAATAAAACTTTATTTTTGCCTCTCATGTCACTTAAAGTGTACTCAGTCAGGGAAGCTTCTTGCCTTTGTGAAAAGGTGTGAGGCCTGTGACTTTCCCTTCCTCATGGTTCAACGGATACTTAGTGAACACTCAGGTCGGCCACCACTCTCTTAGGATCTCAGGATTTAGAGTAAAGAAAAGAATACATGGGCTGGGTGCAGTGGCTTAAACCTGGAATCCCAGCACTTTGGGAGGCTGAGGTGAGAGGATTACCTGAGCCTGTGGATTCGAGACCAGCCCGGGCAACATGGTGAGCCCTCCTCTCTACAATATATCAAAAATTAGCCAGGCATGGTAGTGTGAGCCTGTGGTTCTGGCTATTTGGAGGGCTGAGGTGGAAGGATTGCCTGAGCCCTGCAGTTTAATGCTGGGGTGGCCGTGAACATGCCACTGCACTCTAGCCTGGGAGACGGAGTGAGATGCCAACTCAAAAAAATAAAAGAACATATGTACGGTCAAGTGGTAGTGATCTTAGGTAATAGAAGTCTTGAAACATGTACTCAATGTAAAAATTAAAAGGTCCAGATCAGCATATTAATTAATTAGCACTTCAATCTTCATTCAAAGGTAAGACTTTCTTCTTCTTTCTCCCAGTAAAGACTTGTAGTTGGCAACCACCTGCTGTCCAACAAAGGATATGATTGGCTCTTGCTGCTTTTGGTTTCCCTCTGTCCCTTGGATTTCTCCTGTCTGGCCTTACTAGGTTCTAGATTGGGTAGAATAGGAGGAAGGAGTGGTGAGGAACTTGGATGGTTCTTCTGTGGCTCCCTGAGCCTGCCCTGCATCCTGTGAGTGCTTTAGGGGGCTCTTCTGAGACCCCTGAGCAACTTCTGTGTGTACCACCCCCTTGACCTGGAAGGATGTGTCTTTATCTTGGTGGACTTTGTTTGGGTGACTCTTCCTCAGCGTCTAGGAGCATAGGTCCACTGTGGCCCTTTTGGCCTGCTTGCGGGCACTGTTGGCCTGAGGCACGGATGGTTCCTCTGCTGGCTTTCACATGTGGCCCCCTCTGCTCCACTGGAACCACATAGTCCTGGCCCGGTTGTGTGTGTAGATCCTAGTGGGTAAATGGTTTCTTCTCCTGCTCCCTAGATTTCTGGTAGGAGATCTGCTGTATCCCCACTTTAGAGGTCACGTAGTTAGCTCACCAAATAGGCCGGTGAGCCCCCTACTCAGCTTGGCGTAAGGGCATGGCTGTACTCACAGCACTTCAGTGGTTCACTCCACAGATCTTCCTCCTAATGTCCTGTCTTCACAATGGAGCTTCTACCCTCTGTCTCTGATCTGGGTAAGAGGGGCAAGGAGAGGACTGCTTTGGATTCATTTTCTTTGCAAAATCTGCATTTTATTGTGGAGTCTCCCTTTGGTAGGCAGCAATCCTTCTGTTTTGCTTCCTTAGTGGAAACTCCAATTCTATCAACTTGGTTTAGTTGAGCTCCTGTTCTGTCTGGCTTGTTTAAAGGTGACTTTAGGGTTTTTAGGTTTCTGTTCTAACTAGACCTGGGTTGCCCAAACCCTGTACAGCTGCCTTTAAAGCTTGACTCTTGGGGCAAGCTATTCCTAATATTTCTTAAGTCTTTTGGAAACAGTGTTTTTGAAACTCTCGAGGAATACACTATTTACTCATAAATTTTAGCTAAGAAGGAAAGATAGGCATTGATCAGGCAGGGACAAACTTAAGGAAGAATGCTTTTAAAAGTGTTTCTTTTCATTGTAAAAGTGATACTGACTACCACTGTAGAAAATTTGGAAAATAGAGGAAAACACTTTTAGCATTCAGTTAATTTTCTTCATCTTTCTTTTCCTACACATCTTTTCTGAACATCCTACATCTTTTGTTTTCCTATTTTAAGATAACTGATGTTATTTTAAAATGAGTTGTACTCAAGAAAAGTTGTTCATCAAGAAAATTCTGAAATGGAGATAAGCACTAGGAAGAACTAAAAATGGCATGTATTGACATTTTGGTGTTCATATACTGTTTTTTCAGTGCAAAAATGAATAATGAATAAATAAGTAAAATGCTTTCATTTTATTTTGTTTTTATTTGTATATAACCATGGAGTACAAGTGCAGGCTCGATACATTGATACATTGCATTGTGGTGAAATCCTGCCCTCAGTGCCTCTGTCACTGGTGCAACACACATTATACTCAACAAGCAACCTGTACAAATAATTTTGTCACACTAAATACTATTTTGTAACTTGTTTTTTTCACCCAACAGAATTTTAAACAATGTAAACAATGACTGCACTTTTTCTGCTTTTTTCATTTGTCGCAAGCATTTCCGTAATAGGCTGTGCTTGTAGAATTAGGTTGTGACTCTTTTTTTTTGATTATAATAATCCTGAGGCCATCTTAATTTTCAGATATTCCTGAAAATCAAAGAAGGTTAAGTAAAATGTATTGTCTTATAACTTTTGGCACATACTGCCAAATTCCAACCATAAAGGGTAGTGCCTACTTAAGACGCCACCAGCAATTTAAGGGAGAAAAGATGGCTTTACCTAAGTTATTACATTTTATTTTCACAGCAGCCCTATGAGGATAGGTATTGCTATTCTTTCTCCCCCACAAAAGAGTATATTGAGGCTCAAGATAATTTGTCCAAGATCACATAGCTAGGAGTACGTTTTTGCCTGCCTCCAAAACCTGGACTCTCTACTGTATCATGCCGCGTTGGAAGGATGACATTTTCCTGTAGTTAATTCCTGGCCTTGGGGTGTGTATAGGTCCTAGTGGGTAAATGGGAAATGACAGTGGCGATATGACTAGTAAGCCTCAGAACAAACGGCTGGGAAAAAGAATCATAATTTAAACATGGGTTCTACATATCTCTATATAATTTCTTATTCTTTTTTGATCAATGACTAAAAAGTATGAGTTATTATTAGTTTTTCGCTAAAACACTGTGCACTAGACACTGTTCTAAGCAAGTGTACATATATTGACTCAGGTAATTCTCAGAAGAGCCCTGTGAGGGAGGTACGATTATTCTCCCCAGTTTGCAGACGAGGAAGCCGAGGCACAGAAATCTCAGTAACTTGCCCACGGTCACACAGCTAGTGAGGAGCAGGACTAGAATTTGAACCCGGCAGTCTGGCCCCCTGTTCTGTGTTGCACATGGCTGCTTCTCGCCCTTGAAGAAGTTTGTGTCTGTGTATCTCTCCTGACCACTGGGATGTTTACAGGTGAGTGGTGGGAAGAGCAACTCAGGCTAGCAGAAGAATGGCGTTGCAGTCATCAGAAGCGGCGGCATTGTGTCCTGGAAGGTTGCGTTTCCTTCCTCCTCTTGGGACTGACTGTGTGTTCTCCCGTGCTCCTTCTGATGGCTTCCAGTCCACGAGTCCCTTCTTTCTTCCCAAATCAGAACCAAGGCCCAGTATGCTGTCACAGACATGTCTTATGTCCTGATTGGGATCTTTTTTTAGAGGGGCTGGTGCATTTTAATTATTATTTGTGTATGTTCCTTTTGTCCCCCTTATCAGGTTATCTTCCTTCTCTAACTTTTTCCAGTCTCAATTTATCTCAGTATCAATTTTAGTTGAAATGCAGGTGAAACCTGCCTTCCATCAGGCAACTTTAAAAATGCGTTTCCATAGAATTTTAATAAGTGAAGCTCGATGCATCATCTCTCATCAATAATTTACTCTGGTGTTTTTGAAGTGTGTTTTGTGGAACACTGGTACTCGGGGCTCATGCAGTATCGACTCTCGTTTAAATTATGAGTATAAACGAGAACTGTAATGCAACCCTCATGTTGCTTTCTCCCAGATGGTTTACCTAAGACTTTAGGTGGCCATTGTTCACAGTCATTTGCAGTGCTTATGCCAATTTAGTTCCTTCAGTGTAGCATGCAGCAGTGAAAGAGTGTGGCACTAACGTTTGGAAAGGGTTCTATAGCCAAGCAGGTTGGTAATGCTGTTGAAGATGTGTGTGTGCTTACCTATGCATTTTCATTTTTCCCTCAGACACACACAACATGCACACATACCTGTATGGATATTTGGTCTAATTTAGAAATGGTATTTGAATATGCATTTAGCGACATTCTCCCAATATTATCTTAGACATTCAGAAATTTAAGTTTGAATGATTATAACATCGTATCATACAGAAACATGTTTTCCTCTAGTATTTTCCCATTTAGAAATGGTATTGTGAGCCGGGCTCGGTGGCTCAGCCTGTAATCCCGCGCCTTTGGGAGGCTGCGGTGAGTGGATTGCCTGAGCCCGTGGGTTCGAGACCCACCTGGGCAGCGAGATCTCATCTCTACAATAAATCAAAAAATCATCCGGGTGTGGTAGCGCATGCCTGTAATTCCAGCTACTCGGAAGGCTGAGGCGGAAGGATCGCCGGAGCCCAGCAGGTCGAGGCTGCGGTGGCCCGGAGCGGCCACTGTACTCCAATCTGGGCGACAGAGTGAGACTCCAACTCAAAAAAAAGAAATGGTATTGTGTTGAACATCTATAAATCAAATTATTGATCATATCATTGATTTCCTCTTAAAGTAATAATCACAAATGTGGACTTATAGGGTCAAAAAATAGTAGTAATGCTCCTGATCTATATTGTCAAATCATTCCAGGAAGGATGTATCACTTTATATTTTTCAGCAGTTTAAGAGTAGATCTTTCTCACAAAACTCTTATAACAACTGAGCATGATAACTTAAAATTTTGTCAATTGAGAGATTTAAAAATGACATTTAGTTATCTTAATCTACATTGCTCTGAATGCTTGGGAAAGAGAGCTTTTTTCTCTTTCATGTTTGCTAGCTATTCATCTTCCAGCTTTGGTTTGGTTACCACTTGAAGTGGTTACCTATATAATTTCAAGTAATGGACACAAGTCTTACTTTTTGATTTATCATTTTTGGGCACAATCAGTTGGCTCCGTGGTGAAAATGGGAAGCTAGCCAAGGAACTTGCCTGTTTTTTACAGTCTCCTCCCTGATGTATGTGCTCTGTATATGCTGTGTATGTTTATGGTTCTGTAATGGTAAGTCTTCCATCTTTATCTGCTGGCTGATTTTTACGTAGAACATCAAAACCAATAACTATACTACCATTATTGTGTGTGTATTTATTGTAGAACCAAGGTTAGAACGTAGGTCAGAAAACCTGTGCTGCTTCAAGGAGTCTCTTAGTTTTTCTTGGTGTTTTTTCACTGCTTTAAGTTCATACACAGCTACTGCTGTTTCTTGAATCTTGCATCATTTTTTGTCTTGGCACTTTGCTTTGTTTTCCTGGCATCCCTCCTGGAGTAAATGTTTTTCATGTAAGGACACAGGTGGTGAACTTTCTGGATCCTTGCTTGGCCATCCCCTTGTGACCCTGAATGACTGGATTGTTAACTACCTAGTGTGGCTTTCTGCTTTGTGGGTACATCTTTTCCCCCAGAAGGCCTGAGCTTTAAATGGCAGGGCTGACTGCAGGCTCTGTTCCAGTATGCGGGGCATAGGATTAGGCTGGTTTCCATGTAGGGTGCAGAGGTGGGGAGCAGGTGGGGGGTGGGACTGTGAGAACCCCATGTGTTTGTCGAAGTTAGGTGGGCTTGGCCCTTTTTGTGAGTTTTACTCCTGAGAGAAGCTGCCCTTCTTATTACCATCCTCTTCCATTCCCTGCCACCTTGTGCTGTGGTCTCCTTTGAAGTTTGAAGTTACCCCGAGCTCTCTTCTACTTTTTCTTAGACTTCCAACCCCCTCAGTGTTCTTAAGCAGATTGCCCCCCTTTCTCTGGAGAGGGTTTCTAGGATTTCATCTGCGGGACAAGGCTTCTTTCAACAGGGGTGTTAGAATGAACGGCTGTTAGTGAGAAAGAGGGTGAGGGAGTGGGTTTGGGGATGGGGTTTGGGGCCCCGCTGTCGTGCCTGCTGGGCGACTCTTACTGTGCTGGAGGTGATTTTAGACAGTGTGGGCCCATCAGTAAATGCCATTGAAACAGAAGGTAGTGACCTCCTTTTCAGTTCGTAGTCCTGATTATAGCAAAGAGAAAATCTGGATTTGCTGCTTTTCTGAAAAGCAGACCTCTCTAACTGCCGCTCATTTCCCATTGTAACAGAGAACAGGAGGCGAGACCCACAGTTAGCAATATTAGTTAGAATTTAGCAACTTTGTTTTGTTGTTAGTGTGTTTATTTTTAGAATTACTGCCTACCGATGACTAAGTGGCATTTGTTTGCCATTTACTATAGTGATGCCAAGTTTCCTTTAAAATACTTTTATTTATGTAAACCATAGTAAAGTGATTAAAAATGTATTAAATAATGGGATGTGGCAGACCTTGTGGTGCTGTGTGTAGTGGGAGTGACTGACGTTTGAGAAATGCTCTGAGTTACTCCATGATTGCTCGTGCTCCTCCCTGGGTCTTGGTATTGACTGATTTGTCCTCCCAACTCATTTGAAAGAACACATTTGTCTGGTGCTTGAGGCTTCTTTTGTTTCAGTGTAACTCTGGAAGGGAGGAGGAGTAGCCAAGTGTCCTGAGTCTGCTGTCTTAGACTGGAATGCTACCTGACTGTCTTCTTGGTGTCGTTTTGATTGGACTCCTTACTCCTGTGAGGGTTCGGGTTTTGGGTGGGGCCTTCTCTCTCCTTCAGCCAGGCAGCGAGTGGAGCTGTTCGCAGCTTTGGGACATCATCTCACAGATGAACAGCTGAAAGACCCTGTCGAAGTCCCTTGCATGGATTTTTCTGCTTGGTTCTCCTGTGCTTTTCCTCCATGCAGGAGTGGGAGCCGTCCAGGGATCATCAGAATGTTAAAATCAGACCTGGGTTTCTCCACCTTGCAGGTGTGCGTTCTGTTTACCATCTTTTCCCCAAACAGACCGATTTTGTCTGAGTCTGCTGAAGCAGATCTGGCCTCCTGTTTATCTTCGCGATGTCTCAGTGCCTGTCTTTGTGGCCCTGGCATCCTCACTGGTTACCCTCCTTTGAGTTGACTTCGACTCACTGGGTCTCTGAACCCTGGAACCTGGCTTGTGCTGTTAACTGCCGCACGGGCAGGCACTCGCCTGACCGCTTTCACCCTCTGGGAACTGAGCACTGTGCAGACAGAGGCCCACCTCCACGCTGCTCCTCCAGCCAGGCCCAGGTGTGCTTCCTGTGTCTCTGGGGGAGGTGGGGGCGAGAAGTTACTTGCCAGCCTTTTAAATGGCGGTGTTTCAGACCCAAGTCCAGTTGTCCTGAGGTGGGCGGTCTGGCAGCAGCAGGGCTGAGTTGGGGACAGTGGCCCATAAATCAAGCGCTGGCCTTCTTGCCACCGACTTCCCCTCTTTCACTGCCTGCCTGGCCTCCTTAGGCAAGTGGAGTTACAGTACGCTTTCTTGTCTCCAACCACACATTTCCCCATTTACAAATTATTCTTTCTTCTCTCTTACAGTTTCCACAAACTTCTTGATTCACTTTTTAAGAGTTGTTTCTACTATTGATTAATCCTGCATTTATAATTAACCTTCATATATATGTATATATATATACATATATATATATAATTGTTATTATTATTTTACCTCTTTTGGCTTTTAAAATTATTTCATTATAATGGTATGTCTTGTCTAATTAGCTCTTCTAACAATTACTGCTTTTCACATTTAATGAAAGTGTTAATGTTTGTGTAAAATCTCTCTATGAAGTATAAACCCAACTGGTGTCTAGCTCAGTGGCAGGACCACAATGAAAATAAAGATGTCCAATGCCATTGGTGACTTGAAGATCTGACATGCTTTTCTCTGGCGTGGAAGCCTCTATGTTCAGTAATGTTTTAAAACTTCCTTTTAAAATTTTACCACTCACATTTTCCTTTCTAGTTCATCTTGTCTAAATATTTTAGATATAGAATACATTTTTTGTATTTTGAGGGTAAGTCCTCCTTCCTGCCTCTTTTTTTTTTTCTGGAAACTTCAAGCACTTTTTCCAGTTTATTTTCTGATAAACTTTATGACCATTGGTGCAGTAATAAGTGTTTATTGGCTGTTGCCCTGAGCCAGGCACCCTGTGCAGCTGTTTGGGAACTTGCGTGGGCAGTGGTCAGTTTGGCAGGCATCCGGTGTCATTGAATTCTCTGATGCAGTAGAGTCAGGAGCTGATTTATGGATGGCTTTCAGTGTTTACTTCTAACACTATAGGGAAATAGGCATAACAAAAATAAACCTGGGACTTTTTGATCCCTGGGCAAGCTTTGTTGAAATGGTAACCAGGAGATACTCATGCCTCCCTGACTTGGTCACTGAAGGTAAAAGTTTCATTGAGTTTTCTTCTAGGAGGTTCACAGACCTGAGAAATAGATCATGGTGGAAGCAGAAGCCGTCTCTTGCCATGGCTTCCTGTGCTTTTGTAGATTTCCACCCTGATTTTTGATTCAGCCCCTTTCTCATGAAAACCTTTTAAGAAAGCAACTTCATGATACACAGATCAGCTCATTCTTACAGGAACACTGAGAAGTTTACCAGATAGTTAAGTGGTCACAAATGGGAAAACCAATATTGTGGTAGGGTGTGAACCACATAGGGCTTTTTGACGTGTGTAATTTTGCATCATGGCTTGTGGGGGCAGGCACAGTGGCTGGGCTTCTGCCTCCCCTCTGTCTTCAGCTAGAATGTGTCTGCAACAGCCCACAGGGCTAAGTTTTGCAAGTTCTGTGGTGAGCGTCTTCGATACCGCCAAAATACATATTTTTATTCAGGTAAAACTCACATCACATAAAACTCATCATTTTGATCATTTAAAAATGCGCAATTATTGGCTTCCAGTACATTTACATTGTGTTGTCAACACCAACCACAATAGATTTCCAGAACACTTCGCCATGCCTAAAAGAAACCCAGGACCCATTAAGCGGTCATTCCTCATTCCTTTCTCCCCGCATACCTGCTTTCTGTCTCTGTGGATTTTTAAATTCTGGACATTTTGTATAAATTGAATCATGCAATATGTGGCTTTTTGTGACTTTTTCACTTACCATAATATTTTTAACGTTCACCCATGTTGTACCGTGCATCAGGACTTCATTCCTTTTATAGCTGAATAATATTCTATTGTATGTATATATCACATTTTCTTTGTCCATTCATTTGCTGATGGACATTGGGTTATTTCCACTTTTTGTGTATCATGATAATGATGCTATGATTTGAATATTAGTTTCTAGTTTTCATGAGTGTGTGTGTGTGTGTGTGTGTGTGTATTTTGTTTTTTTTGGTGCCTCAAAAAGTCAAACACAGAATTATCATATCAATTGCTGGGTCATATGATAATTCTGTGTTTGACTTTTTAAGGCACCAAAAAAGATGCATTTTAAGTATTAAAATAGTAAGCATATAAAATTATCATATTTCCTTGTCATATAGTAAAAAAAGTTCCTTTTTTATTTATTTATTTATTTTTATCAGGGCCTCACTCTGTCACCCACGCTAGAGTTCATTGGCACTATCATGGCTCACCGCCTTGTCGACTTCCTGGATTCAGGAGATCCTTCTGCCTCAGCCTCCTAAGTAGCACTTTCCATGTAATACCATCTCAGGGAATTCCTGGACTCAAGCAGTTGGCCTGTCTCAGCCTCCTAAAGTGGTAGGATTGTAGGCGTGAGCCATTTTGCCCAACCAAAATAATCGTTTCTTTACAGTCAGGAAGAACTGGGTTTAATTGCCAGCCCCCCTATTAACTAACTGTGACTTTTGGCAAGTTATTTAACCTTTCTTAATCTATTTCTTCACTTAGAGTATATGGACAATAAATGACTGCCTCATGGTTATTGCAAGGATTCCCTGAGATGGTATTACATGGAAAGTGCTTTCATTAGCACAAAGCCTGGCATAAAGTAATCCACGTATATTGTAATAATTATTTTAAGATGAAACACTGTCCCTCAAATCTCATTGGTATTCATTGCCACAAAGAAATGGCTGTGTACTTGGGTCATACCAAAGAGAAATAAAAGGGATGAATGACCCAAAAGGAAATCGTTTTTTTCGAGTCAGAGTCTCACTCTGTCGCCCAGGCTGAAGTACAGTAGCATACTCACAGCCACCACAGCCTTGACCTCCTGGGCTCAGGCGATCCTTTTGCTTCAGCCTTCCAAGTAGCTGGAACTACAGGCATGTGCCAGTACGCCCTGCTAATTTTTTTATTTATTGTAGCGATCAGGTCTCAACATGTTGTCCAAACTGATCTCAAACCTGTGGGCTCAGGCAGTCCTCTCACCTCCACCTCCCAAAGTGCTGGGATTACAAGTGTGAGCCACCATGCCCGGCCCAAAAAAGAAATCTTAAACTTTAGTGTTTTATATTATCTTTGCCATAGATATTCTTCATTTTTACTTTTAAATTAATGCAATTATTCTCAAAATCTCTAGCATTCCTATGTTCAAAAGTGGGAGGTCACTCTTGCAGAGCAGTGACTTTTTTTAAGCTTCTGTTTGACCACCGCTTGACTTTTGCATGCTTGAACCACTTCCTGGCTCCACTCACAGAGAAGCCGAAAGATTGCTAGTGACTTGCCCAATCTCAGTGCATAAGAATTTACCATGTGGACCTTTTTTGTGAATTAGTAACTAGTTAAATATTATTTTTTCTGATTGTTAAAATATATTTTTTATAAAAAATTAAAATCTCCCATGAACAGAGATTACATCATTGTGAATATTTTGATAGATTCTTTTTTAAAAATGTGTTTATATATTATTTTAATATTTAATTATATATTACTTTTTAATATAATAATATCACAATAAATACTTTGCACTTACTATTTAGGGGCATCTTTCCAAGGTATAAAATATTTTTCTACATCCTATTTCTTACCTCTTTTTTTTGAATCAGAGTCTTACTCTGTTGCCTAGGCTGGAGTGCAGTGGCATGATCACAGGTTACCATAGCCGCAACCTCCTGGGCTCAGGTGATCCTTCTGCCTCAGCCTCTTGAGTAGATAAGACTACAGGTGTACACCACAACATCTGGTTAATTTTTTGATTTTCTGTAGAGATGATGCCTCACTATGTTACTCAGGCTGGTTTTAAACTCTTGGAGTTAAGTGATCCTCTCACCTCAGCCTCAGTGCTAGATTTACAGGTGTGAACTACCATGCCTGGTCAATATTTCTTGATGTTGAATATTATTCCATTTTATAAATAGAACATAATTTACCCTCTTTCTTATTGGACATTCATGTTGTTTCTAGTCTTTTCACTGTTATAAGCATGCTGTGATGAGCATCTTTGTAACAAGTCATGTGGCATGTGGGGGTGTGTGTGTATATTTATATATTTATTTTTTACTTGATAAGTTTAGCATTTAATAAGTACGTACCACTCTGTGTTGTACCCTCCCCAGGCTGCAGTCTTTTTTATAGCTCCATTCACAATTATGTTTACTTTTTTTTTTTGAGTTGGAATCTCACTCTGTTGCCCAGACTGGAGTGCAGTGGCCGCTCCCAGCCACCGTAGCCTCGACCTGCTGGGCTCCGGCGATCCTTCCGCCTCAGCCTTCCAAGGAGCTGGAACTACAGGCACGCGCTACCACACCCAGCTAATTTTTTTTTATTTATTGTAGAGGTGAGGTCTCGCAAAGTTGCCCAGGCAGGTCTCGAACCCGCAGACTCAGGCAATCCACTCACCTCAGCCTCCCAAGGCACAGGATTACAGGCTGAGCCACCGAACCCGGCTTATGTTTATTTTTGTTACAGGGGGCACCACTTTGATTTCTGTTAGTGCTGTTTGTGACTGTGTGGCTTTCACTTAAAATTCACCATGGTGGTGAACATTTCTTTGGTGCTGTGTAGGATACAGCATAGAACACAGTTGTGTGTGTGGTCAGATCATCAGGGTTTAAATTCTGGTTCTGCCACTCACTAGCCGTTCTATCAGTCATCTCTTCTTGCACACTGTTCCAGTGTGCTCTGTGTCACCTCTTATTCTGACTATTTCCACAGAGTCCCATTTGGTGTAAGCTGATTTGCTTTGGTTATGCTTACCTCTCTGTTTCTCCCGGGGAGCTTCTTTACTGTGGCCACCCTAGATTGAGAGATGGAAGCTGATGGATAAAAATGCCTTCCTATTTATATCCTGGGTGAGAGTTCTGAGACACATTCACAAGGCTTCCTAGAAAGTCCTGCAGGTTCCAGCACTCGGCAGAAACGTTTGTTATTCATGGCGATCTACTTGACAATGCCCTTGCATGGACTCGCCTTCCTGTTTCCCTCCCTATGTCCTTCACTCCTGCTTCCTGGGATCACATTCCCAAATCAACTACTTGCCTATAAATAGCCTTTGTCTTGCCCCCTTTACTTTCAGGGGAACTCAGGCTAAGATGGACAGGTGATGTACTCTCTGAGACACACTTTTCTCACATGTGTAAATTTGAAGAGGGCGGTGGCTACTTCATAGGGTTATTTTGGGGATTAAACTATATAATTTATTCTTCACCGCATACTTATGGAAAGGCTGCTGCTTGCCAAGTGGTGTTTTGGGTGTGGGGATACAGCAGTGAGCAAGACAAACCAGGACCCTGCTTCATGGAGTTTGCACTCTGAGAAAGGAGACAAAGATGTGAACAAAGGTATATTTCAAGTAGTGAAAAATGCTATGCAATAAAGAAAGCAGGGTGATGTCCTCAAAAGCAAAACGTCAACGTCACGAGGGAAGGCCAACTCTGAGAGGATGCTGTTTGAACTGAGGATTGAATGATGAAAATAAGCCGATGTGGGAAGAGCCTTTTGGGAAGAGGGAGGAGCAGAAGCATGGGCCCTGTGGTGGGCGAAGCACAAAAGTAACAGAGTGAGTGCTGAAGTCTCCACTTCTTGAGTGCTCATTAAAATGTTGGTTGGTATTAGTAGTTAGTGGTTGGTAGTAATATTAGCAGTCTAGGTTAGATCAAGGGGATAGCAGTAAGTGGCCACTTCATCTTCATGAACTGACAAAAAATTGGTGTCATAGGATAAGCAGATAATTGGGCAGAATGAGAACAGCGTTACTTAGTATATTTTTCTTTGATCTATTGATACAATAAAGTACATTGGTTGTTTTGCTTTATATTCCCAGGAAAAACTTCATTTGGTCGTGATACATTGTTCTTTTTATGTATTGCTGGATTTGATTTGCTGATTTTTTTGTTGGGAATTTTGCATTTACAGACCGAAGGGATATTGGTCTTTTTTTTTTTTTTTCCTTTTAATATCTGTCTGCTTTTGGTATCAGTGTAATGTTTGCTTCATAACATGAATTGGGAAGCAGTCCCTCCTTTTCTATGTTGTGAAAGAGTTTGTATGGATTGGTGTTCTTTCTTAAATGCTTGGTAGAATTCTCCAGTTAAGCCATTGGGCTTGGAATTTTTGTTGTTGGAAGACTTTTAACTATAGATTCAATTTTGTAATCTCTATAAGATCATTTAAGTGATCCATTTCTTCTTCAATGAGGTTTGGTAGACTGTGTCTTCCACGGAGTTTGTCTGTTTCATCTAAATTGTTAGATTTATGGGCATAATATATCCTTTTTATACTTTTAAAAATTCAATTGTGATAAGAAATTTTATTTTTATTTTTTATTATTTGAGTTGGAGTCTCACTCTGCCACCCAGACTGGAGTGCAGTGGCCGCTCCTGGCCACCGCAGCCTCGACCTGCTGGACTTCGGCGATCCTTCCACCTCAGCCTTCCAAGTAGCTGGAACTACAGGCGTGCGCTACCACACCCGGCTGATTTTTGATTTATTGTAGAGATTAGGTCTCTCCAAGTTGCCCAGGCGGGTCTCAAACCCGCGGGCTCAGGCAATCCACTCACCTCAGCCTCCCAAAGTGCTGGGATTATAGCCTGAGCCACCGAACCCGGCTGAAATTTTAATTATAAATAACAAATGTAAGTAATATATAAATATAAATATATAAATAATAAATAACAAAATTTACCTTGTAACTATTTTTAAGTGTACAGTTTAGTCACATTAAGTACATTCGCATTGTTGTGCAGCCCCTTATTCTCTTAATGTTTCTGTGATCTGTAGTTATGCCCCCCTCTTCATTCCTGATATTGAAAATTGTGTCTTTTTTCCTGATCAGTCATGCTAGAATTATATCCATTTTATTGATCTCAAAGAACCAGCTTTTAGTTTCATTGATTTGTCTCTGTTATAGTTTGGTTTTCCTGTTTCTTTGATTTCTACTCTTAATTATTTCTTCTCACTGACTTGTTTAGGGTTTAATTTCCTCTTTTTCTAGTTTTTTTTAACTCTTAAAATTTTATTATTATCATCATCATCATTATTATTTTTGAATCAGGGTCTCACTCTGTTGCCCAGGGTAGTATACAATAGCATGATCACAGCTCACTGCTGCCTTGTCTTCCTAGGCTTAGGAGATTCTTCCGTCTCAGCCTCTTGAGTAGCTGGGACTAAAGGCACACACCATCATGCCCAGCTAATTTTTTTGGATTTTTTTTTTTTGTAGAGATGAGGTCTCTCTACATTGCCCAGGCTGGTCTTGAACTCCTGGGCTTAAGCATGCGTCTCACCTTTGGGTCCCAAAGTATGAACCACCGCTCCTGGCCTTTCCAGTTGTTTTTTTTGTTTTGTTTTTTTTTTGACTTGGTGTCTCACTCTGTTGCCCAGACTGGGGTGCAGTGGCCGCTCCCGGCCACCGCAGCCTCGACCTGCTGGGCTCTGGCGATCCTTCCGCCTCAGCCTTCCAAGTAGCCGGAATTACAGGCATGCGCTACCATGCCTGGCTGATTTTTTGATTTATTGTAGAGATGAGGTCTCGTGCCCAGGCGGGTCTCGAACCCGCGGGCTCAGGCAATCCACTCACCTCAGCCTCCCAAAGGCGCGGGATTACAGGCTGAGCCAGTAACCTACATCATTACTTGAGACTTTTTCTCTTCCTAATATAAGCATTTAATGCTATACATTTCCCTCTAAGCACTGCTCAGTTTACACATTTTGCTTGGTTGTAATTCATTTTTTATTCTATTAAAAATATTTTCTAATTTTTCTTGAGTCTTTCTCTTTGACCTAGATATTATTTAGAAATGTGTTGTTGAATTTTCACATATTTGGGGGACTTTCCGTCTTTCTGTTCTTGGTTTCTAATTTAATTTTGTTATGGTCAGAAAACATACTTTGTATAATCTTAATTTCTTTTCTTCTTCTTCTTTCTTCTTTCTTCTTTCTTCCTCTTCCTCCTCCTCCTCCTCCAGGTTTTATTAAGAGGACAGAAAATCTTCCACAGTGGGAGGGGACCTGAAGAGGTTGCCCTGATCTTAATTTCTTTAAATTTGTTGAGGTATCTTTTACAACCAGAATATGCTGTACTTTGGTGAATGTTCCATATGCACTTGAAATAACATGTAACTTGCTTTTGTTAGGCGGTGTGTTCTATAAATGTCCATTGGGTCAAATTAGTTGATGATAATTTTCAGGTCTTCAATATCCTTGCTTATTGTACTAATCAGTTTAGACTGCCATAGCAAAATACTACAGACTAGGTAACTTAAAGAACAGAAATTAATTTTCTCATGGTTCTTGAAGCTGGAAGTCCAAGATCAAGGTGTCAGCAGGTTTGGTTTCTCCCTGAGGCCCCCCCTTGTCTTACAGTTTGCTGTCTTTTCCCTGCGTCCTTACGTGGTCTTTTCTCTGTGTGTGGGGACATCCCTGGTGTCTCTTTCCTTTCCTATAAGGACTTATCATATCAAATTAAGGCTCCACCCTTCTGACCTCATTTAACCTTAATTGCTTCTTTAAAGGCAATTTACTTGGTTATGCTTTATTTTTATTCCAGACAGTACTATCTCCAAGTGTAGTTGCATAGAACTTCAACATACATACTTTAGTAGGATACATTTGGTCTGTGACAGTGATTTTCTGTTTACTTGTATTATTCGTTACTGTGAGAAGAGTCCTGATATTTCCAACTACATTTGTAGATTTATCTATTTCTCATTTCAGTGCTATCAATTTTTGCTTTATATATTTTGAAGTCTTAGCTCTCAAATTCTGATTCACTGTGCCCCCATGTTTAATTTTGAAAAATTTCAAACATGCCAAAAAGTTGAAAGACTGTTATAGTGGTTACATATACCTACCACCTAGAGTCTACTATCATTAACATTTTGCTGTATTTGCTTTATCAAATATCTCTCTATTTGATCAGTGCCATCTTGTTTTTTTTTAATGTATTTCAAAGCAAATTACAGTAACATTTTCCCTCCATACTTAAGTGTGCATGTTACTGACTAGAATTTGATGATCGTTTAACATTCTTTTTTTTTTTGAGGTAAAGTTTCTTTATATAGTGAAGTATACAGTTGTTTAGTAAATCTTGCGGTCTGTAATACAGCTGTATATTTTTCTTGTGGTGTGGGACTTTTTAGATATTTGTATATTATCTTGTTGCATTTCACATAGATTTTTGTTCATGTTAAGAAGAGGACTTAGTGGCGGAGTTATCAGATTTAAGTTATCGGATCTTTATTTTTAGGGGTTTGCTTAGTCTTGGATATAATTCAGATGTTCTATAAATATCACTATTAATTAAGTAAATATTTATTTTTAGATTTGTTAGAGTAATTTTACTACTCTAGGTACTGCATATAAGTGTAATCAAGCAGTATTTCCTTTTTTGCGACTGGCTTGTTTCACTTAGCATAATGTCCTCAAGGTTTGTCCTTGCGGTTGCATGGGTCAGAATTCCATTTAAGGCTGAATTACACTCTGTTGTATGTGTATACCACATCTTGTTTACCTGTTTATCCATTCATCTGCCATGGACTCTTGGGTTGCTCTCATTAGTTAAATATTTGAGCACCTCTTATACATCAGTCACCCTTCAGTAAGAAACCTTTCTCGACTGCCCTTGTGGGCCAAGCCCTACTGTGGGCACAAGGGATGCTATAGCAGTGAACACCCTAGACACAAGTTGCTGCCCTCAAGTTGCTTGTTTGCTAGTGGAACCTGAAGGTAGGGAGAATGAACAATAAACAAAGAAATGGATTTCCTTGATTCAGAAATGCGTTTTTCCACATTTTAATGTCAAAAATTGGAGTGTGCCTTACAATTAATGACATCTTAGAATTATGTTTGGCAGTGTTTCTTTTTTAGTGGTACTGCAAATAATGGTGTATTGTACAATCTGAATCATAGAGTTGATGAATCACTTTATTAAGTCTGTTATTAAGGGCTATGAAAAAATAAATCAGGACAAACGTAAGGTGACATTTGAGCAGAGCACATGCTTAGTTGAGATGGTATTTTTCATAGCAAGATTTCATCCCTGAAGGACGCAGTTTGTTGACTCACACTTGGCACAAACTCTTACCTTATATGCGCTGGGAACAGTTTGCACACAGGTTACTGTGACTGGCTCTGGTGTAGAGAAAGAGCCCTGGCAGGTGGAGCCTGGGAGCATTTTGTAAGATGGGCCCAGATCTTTCAGGCGGTGAAGACAGCATCTTAGTACTTCCACAGGACCACCTCAGAACTGGCAACAGTCTTCCAGTTGCTCAGAACAAAACTTGGTGTTGTTCTGGACGTGTCCATTTGCTCATACTTTTTACCAGCTAGTTGGCAGATCCTGCCTGCTGTACCTTCGAAACATCTCTCAGTTCCAACCTCCCTCTTCATCTCTACATGACCCTCCCTGGTTCAAGCATCATCCTCTCCTAACTGGTCTCCCCTCTTCTACTCTTACCTTCCTGTAATTTCTTCTCATTTTAGCAACCAAAATGATCATTTGAAAACATGTTCTATCATGTTATTTCTCTACTGAAACCTCCCCAGAGCATTCTGTCAGACTCAAGGAAAGGTCAAGGGCCTCAGGGCCCTATACTATTCCTGCCCCCTGTCATTTCCGTGACCTTAAATCCTCCTGTCTGCCTTATGCTTGGTCTGCTTTTAGCTTGTTGGCCGCCTTACTGTTTCTTAATTGTATTGAGCATGTTCCTTTTGCAAAGCATTTGTATTTACTTTTTCCTCTGCAAGGAACACTCTTCCCCCAGATGTCTTCAAGGCCTACTTCTTCAGGTCTCTGCTCAAATCTCACTTTATCAGAAGATCTTCCCTGGCCACACTACGCAAGATGGCACCCCTCCTTCCCCACAAGTGCTCTGGCTTACCCTATTATCAGGATGGGCTGAGTTATGCTGCAGTAGCAAACAACTCCACAGTATCAGGAGCCTAAAACAGCAAGGTTTGTGTCTTATTTTCGTTGCAAGCTATCTGGGAGGGGCTTTACTCCACCTTGTCTTCAGCTCCTGAGTCTGGCTAGCAGGGTAGTTGCCATCTTGCCCATTGGCATATGAAAAGGGCAAGAATAATTCATTGGTTCTGAAAGGATCTGCCTGGAAGTGACATTTTTCACTTACTTGGCCAAAGCAAGTCACGTTGTCATACCTAACTTAGGTCCTACCACGTGTCAGGGAAGAGGTGGGAAATACATGGAGGACGGCACAGCCACCACTTGATTTACTCTGCTTCATTTTTCTGTAGCATTTATTTCTGTCTGATATAATGTATAGTGGCCTTGTTTTGGTCTAGACTAGAAACACCACAAGGGTGGGGACTTTGTGCCTCCTTGCTGTATCCCAGGGCCTAGAAAAATGCATGCTGTACAAGGATTAGTGTTTAGAGGGCGGGCCCCTTGTAGTACCGGCTTTCCCCCCAGGTAAGTGTTCTAGGAACCCATCGGCATCACTGTACCAGCTAGTGTTGTTGTGAGAGGCTGCATTCAGCTTCACTGAATTTTTTTTAAAGATTCTTTCAGCTCATTTGCCCATTTCATGCTGAGTGATTTATGCGTGCAACTGCCCACACTGCGCTGAGTGTTCAGCAGTTTTTGACTGAAAACAGCGTGACCCTTATGCCCCACCCTCCCTATTCACCTGATCTCATCCCAAATGACTTTTTATTGTTTTCCCGGCTGAAAAAGTCCTCAAAGAGAAATGTTTTGTCAGTGTGGAAGAGGTGAAACAGAAAACAGCAGAAGCACTAAAAGGCATCAAAACTGACTAATTCAAAAACTGTTTTGAGTAATGAAAAAGCGTCCCAAAAGGTGTATTGCATCAAACCGAGAGTACTTTGAAGGTGACGGAAGTTTAAACATGTAAGAATAAAAACACAGCTTTTTATAAATAAATTTCAGGGTTTGGGGCCCCCTCCTCGTATATTAGGTGGTTATTAATATTTATAGAATGAGAATACTAATGCAAAATATTTATTTATTCCTTCGGTGCCATGTAAACCAAGTTGGGAGCTGAGGTGGGGAGGTTTGAGGAGAGAGGAGGAAAGGTGTGAGATGAGCAAGAGCGGACGTCCTTGAGAAGAGCAGTGGACTTGCTGGCCAGTGACTGTCAGCTTGAGATTTGAGATGATAAATTCCCACAGAATCAGCTGTGTGACTTGCCAGTTTGCAGAGTTGCTCAAGAGCTGTCAAGGAAGAGGCAGAAGTGACGGGCCCTGTATCACGAGGACAGGTGGAATGGCAAACATGGTCTGAGCTGCCCCGTCAAGGTGTACCCTCCTCACTCCTGTTCCATGTTCGGTCCTGTCAGAGTAATGAAGGAGCTCGCCTTCGATGCTGGAAGCCCCTCTCCTGGGCTTCCAGCATCGATGGTGCCGGTGGGAGGCGCAGTCTTCCTATATTCAGACTTCGTTTCATTTTTTTTCATAACACTTTGGAGGTGGGTTCTCATCCCCATCTTACAGGTGAGGAAGACCGAGGCTTAGCTTGCTTCAGGTGGAATTTAGGGTTGGGTAAGCTCATAACTATGGTGCTCTCCCCTGCTTTGGAGGTACTGGGCAATGGGAAGCTCCTTTAGGTCTTAGTTTCCATGGAGCCTTGTCTGCATTTTGGTCCTGAAGAGAGGGTGCAGCTGCCTTCCTGACAACTCCTGTTTAGATGCTTGCAGGACCTTACCAGAGAGGAAATAGTTGGGCTATTTTTAGATGCCTAAACAACTACAATAACCGCAGTGTCAACTGTAACTGGTAAAATCGCCCCCAGGGAATTTTTTATGAATACATTGAAAGTGCACCTCACAGAATCTGAGAATGCCCCCTCAGTGGTACTTTTCTGTGATCTTGCCTGTTGATCTGAACATTTCATCCGTGCAAGGTTCTGTGTGAGTCTTTATGGTGGATGTAGAGAACAGTAAGGCATGTGGCCTCCCTTCAGGAATCTTTAAGGCAGCTAGGAAAGCAAAACTGTGGAGAACCCAGACTCCTTATAGTAGTGTGTGCCATGGTGCAGAGTGGGAGAAACGTCTGGGAGGCTGATATGGTTCACTCAGGCTGATGCAGGAAAATGGAAACTGAGCTGTCATTTGAAGGCTCTATAAGATTTAGATAAGGGGGTATCTGTGCTATTAAGGAAGGCATTGATGATATTTGGGATTTTAAGTCTGGAACATTTTTTCCAAAATCACTGAAACAGAATCCAACATGTTCAGGAGGTGATGAGCTGTGCAGTTTGGTTGCACAAGTTCCTGGGGACAGAGTAACGGGAGCTCATGCTGGAGGCCCAGAATGTGGAGGCCTGGAGAACCAGGGTCAGGGACTTGTCATTTGAGCTTGGAAGTCACAAAAAAAGTGACAACATTGTAGCATAGTTTTAGAAAAGAAATAGTACATGCACACATACAAACAGGCAGTCTTTGCTTTGCAAGGTATTTCAGAACCATAAAAATGACTGTGCGGACTGAAGCCAGGTAAAGCTATTTTAGTAATCAGTGGAGAAAATTTGGGTTGTTCTGTGACCTTCAAAAATCTTTTTTGAATAATATTTTGTTATTTAAACTCTAACGATTCTTTTATAAATGTATAGGAAAATAAAAAGCAGTAAAACATTTAGCACACTGTAATTTGTTAAAAACGTTAGAGACAGTGAGAATTTAAGTGTTTTATTTATTTGTAAAAAATTTATCAAGAGTAGTTTGAACAGTGTTTTCCTTCTTGTCATATAACTTGTGTTATGAGGAGGAGTATCTTTTTTATACCTTATGAATTGTCGTACATTTTTCTGTTTAGCTGAGTTTCCAATGTTTCATGCTTTCTGCTTTCAGTGTCATGAAATATCTGAGAATTTCCTTAATATGTAGATTTTTGTCAGTATCACTTCCTCTGGGACATCACAATCACTGTTTTATTCTCCTATTGCTGCTATAACAAATTATCACAAACTTTGATGGTTTAAAACAACACAAATTTATTATCTTCCAGTTCTGGAAACCAGAAGTTCAAGTGTATCTCAAAATGGAATAAATCATGGTATCCATGGGGCTGTGTTTTCTCTGAAGTCTCTGAGAGGGATCTGTGTCCTTGCATTTTTGCACTTTTTGGACTGCTTGCCTTTCTTGGCTCATAGCCCAGTTCCATCTTCAAAGCCAACGATGACCTGTGGACTCTTTCTTATATGGTATTGCTCTGAAACTCACTCTGCTGTCTCCGTTTTCATTTGAAAGGACCTTTGTGATTTTTAAAAGGACCCTTGTGATCACATCTGCTTATTCTGAATCATCTTCCTTTCTCAAGGACATCTGATTAGCAACCTCCATTCCATCTGTAACCGTAACTCCCCCCCTAATCAGGGGATTAGGACATGGACATCTTTGGTGAGGGCCAGTATTCCGCCTACTACAACCACTTTCCTCATTCTGTGGATAAGTTTGCCTTCACTGAGTTTCTCTGGCTGCACATCTAGTGTCTCTTCAACGGTAGCAGTGTCAACATTCCTGTGTTTCACTATTTCTCCATAACTCCATTGCATTTGATTCAGATTTCACTTCCAGTATTCTTACTTTTTTTTGTTTCTTTGCTGCACTTTCATCTTAATTGACTGATTCCTCTTTTGATGATCTGTTTCTGTAAAATGTCATGGAGATTTATCACTGGGAGACAAAAAGACAACACAACTACATGCTTTGCTGTCTGTGCATGAATGAAATAGTGCCTAGTGCCCAACTGCCCAGTGACCAGTCCCTGACCAACTTTGAAAGTAGTGCATGATTGGTCACTGGTCATAATGCACATATTTTTTGACATAGTGATGTATATATTGAAGAACTAGCAGCGAAGTTTGTTTATTCAGTTGTTCATTTAATATACTAAGTTGTGGTAACTGAAGTCTGCATGCATGGAAACTGTGGAAATGAGGAGCTGCCCATATATGTATTTTTGTACTGTATCTAAATGTATATTTATATATGCTAACATTTGTGTTCCTTTTTTCAAAATTAAAATGGGGAGATAAACTAGCAACTAATAAAATGTATATCTATGGGAGTGGGGTGGGGGAAGGGGGTAGAGAGGATAAGGAATGGAAGTGAAAGTATAGTTCTTCATCATTTTAGTTTTTGAACAATGTAAATATTTTACATATTTAAGAATTAAATTTAAAAAGGGAAAAAAGAAAACAGAAATAAACAGATCTGTGTATCATAGCCATATAGAGGAAAGAATTATTTCAGCCGGGCTCAGTGGCTCAGCCTGTAATCCCGCACCTTTGGGAGGCCGAGGTGAGTGGATTGCCTGAGCCCGTGGGTTCGAGACCCACCTGGGCAGGCGAGACCTCATCTCTACAATAAATCAAAAAATTAGCCGAGGGTGATAGTGCATGCCTGTAGTTCCAGCTACTTGGAAGGCTGAGGTGGAAGGATCGCCAGAGTCCAACAGGTTGAGGCTGTGGTGGCTGGGAGCAGCTACTGCACTCCAGTCTGGGTGACAGAGTGAGACTCCAACTCAAAAAAAAAAAAAGAATTATTTCAAGTAGCTTTTGAACATAAGACCATTGTCCATTCTTATTGGATATATACGTATTCTAAGGACCAAAAAAATCCACCTTCAGAGATATCTTAAACTATCCCCAGGAGACTTAATAAGCAGTCGATTGATTGTAATGTTAAAATTATTTTATATATAATCTGGAATAAAGCAAACGGGCAGATATTAATATATAAGAGAGAAAGGACAAAAGTACAAAGAGCTTAAGAAACGCTTCAGTAGGGCCAGGTACAGTGACACAAGCTTATAATCCCAGCACTTTGGGAGGTCGAGGTGAGAACATTGCCTGAGCCTAGAGGTTCGAGACCAGCCTGGGCAACTTGTCTCTACAATATATCAAAAAATTAACTGGATGTGGTGGTACATGCCTATAGTTTCAACTGTTTGGAAGGCTGAGATGGAAGGATCACTGGAGCTCAGCAGGCCGATACTGGGATGGCTGTGAGTGTGCCACTGCACTCCAGCCTGGGCGATGGAGTGAGACTTCAATTCAAAAGAAAAGAAAAGCTTCAGTAGTATTAAATTATTAAATTTGAGTCGAAAATAATCATAGTGAGTCATAATGATTTCAAAAATGTTTTTTTCTAGCTCTATCAAAAGAACTAGAAGCAGTGACACTCAAAATTACACTGAGCACATCTAATGACCAGGTTTGGCTTCTAAAGACCCTTCCCTAACATTCCCTCATAGGGCTCCTTGGAGAAATTCTAGGTCTGGGGCAGGAAGAGCACAGGTGGACCTAAAAGCAAGGAAGTGCTCTAAGACCAAAGGGTGGATGGGGCAGGGGTGGAGGGTCACAGGAGCAGGTTAAGGGCTTTCCTTGGGAGAGTTCAAACATTAAAAAAACAAAAAAGAATTCAACCAAGTGTAGCATATTTAATAAGTAAAAATCCACAAGTGTAGAGTGAGACCCAAACAAAAAGAAAGCAAACACAGAATGTCAGCTAACAGAAAAGTAATGATAGAATTATCAAAATTACCATGATGTAAGCCCCAGTGTAAGTCTTAATTCACTCAAGGATCATAAATGGAAGTTAAAGCCACACTTTTATTTAAGTGTAAAGTTTATGTAAAAGGGAGAAAATAATGATATTAAGAGAGGAAAAGGCAATGAAGGCCCAGCCAGCGAATTCCACTTGTTTTCCAGTGTCCTTAGATCACTTACTTCTGCAGGTGGGTTTTTTGAAAATATGTTAGTTAGAACTAAATTTCAGAGTTTCTGGACTTTGTCTTCATTCTAATGGAAAAGGAGTGAACTCTCTTGCTTTTCACCCATGTGGGTTTTTCAGTCTTAGAAACAGTCATTCTGAAAGTGGCTTCCCTTTTCCTTCCAGACAAGGCACCTCTGTCGAAGAGTCTTTTGCTGGTCCCCAGCGCCCTGTCCCTTTTGCTGGCCCTCCTCCTGCCTCACTGCCAGAAGTTCTTTGTGTATGACCTCCAAGCAGTCAAGAACGACTTCCAGGTGAGCTCTGCTTCGTTGACCTCTGGGGGAAAAGAAGGCAGTTTATTCTTTCCAGATTGCCTTTTTCTCCTGCTGTTAGTTTTTCAAAGCCCCTACATTTATAAGATACTATTTATTATTAATGTTCCATTAATAAATAAAATTTCTAGTTGTATTTATTGGTTTTTCGGCAAAGCAAATGGTAATGAAGCAATTGTAGTATTTCCTTATCAGACACTTCTGTTTTCAGTTTCAGTTTTTATTCATGGTGATGCAATTTATAACTTCAGGAGAGTTAAAACAATATTAAATATTTTTTCTGCTCAGTATGTATACTTAGCTTTGCTAAGACACTGTCTCAGTTTGGATATTTTATAGAGGATCTAAGCTCTTTCAACTGTAACAGATTGTGGATTTATGATTATATTTATAGTGGTGGTTAAACCAAGTAGGAAATTTTTCTTGCATTTTTGTTATGCGAATGAGCAGAACTCTGTGACTTCAAAGGTTTCTGGACTGATCTTGTTGAAAATGCTTGTGCTGGTTCTTGTCTGTGAATTGCAGTGTTAGTGTAAATTCTATTGTATGATCAGCTACTCTGTCTCTGCTAAATGCTTGATTAGCTCATCTTAAGCATAATAATCCGTTTCTTGAATACTGACATTTTTTCTTTATAGTGATATAATCAATACCATTGCTCAGATTGGCTTCACTGAGTCCCTATGAAGGCCTTTCAATTACGTATCCATATTTCTACTTTCTGTCAGACTTCAGTATAGCTTCTTTATTATTTCAGTTGCTATGATGCAGTTTTTCTCAATTCTGGCTACTCTGTAGAATCACCTGGAAAAGCTTTAGAAATCTACCTGTATCTATAAGTAAGTATAGATATAGGCCTAGAGACAAATAAATTCAAGACTTCACCCTAGACTAACTGAGTCAAGAGTCTGGTGGTGGGCCCAGGACATTGACATAATTTTAAAAACAATCTCCAGGGGATTCTAGTATATGGCCAGCCTCAAGAGCCACTGCTGTAAGGGAATGTGAGGGCCCTCTGGCCTGTGTTGGTGTCTTCCTAATTTCCGGAGTTAACTTGGTTTGTCTGGTTGAGCCCACTCTGTGGATATCTATGCTTTAAAGGTGGTGACCTGTCTGTCCAGGAATGTAAGTGGTCACTCCTTTCTGTTAGAACCTCCTCAGAGGCTCCCAGTGTGTGTGTTTGTAGGAGCTACTACATGACCAGGAGTTTTAGTTCCGCCTTGGGAAATCTAAACACACACATATGTGAGAACACAGTACTGTAGGATGTTGTGTACAGTACATCCTCAGGAAGTGATAAAGAAAGCAGGGACCAGTAATGGGAAAGTAGCTCTGAAGAGCCCTAGGGATGTGAGTTTTCAGTTGTGTCTGCACAAAGGTATGATTTAATTAGCAATAAAGAGAGATCAGGGCATTTTACTTCAGGAAGAGCTATGAACTTCAGACCCCAAGGGGTATGGTATAGGAAGTATATTTTTGAGGCCAGTGCAAGCTTTGATTAGGTGAGTCCAGGAAGGGAAGTTGATGAAGGGCTTTCTCGTAGGTTCTGAATCTCCACATTTTGGCAGTTAAGGCCATAAGTTCAGTTTTTCTCAGGTTGGAATGCAGGGGCAGTGCGTTGTTGAATACAAGCAAGTGCTTGATCTTTAAGGGACATTCACCTTTATAATAATATACAGTCGTTTATTCTTATTTCACCATCCCAAGTTTTTGTGTCCTGGAGCATATAGTTGCTACACATAAATTATTTATAACTGTAGCTACTAGTTCTGTTTGCCATTAATTGAAGAAGCAAAAACTAAAAACAGAGGTTCTATAAATACAATTTTTTACATTTTAGTAATTGTAAGGTCTTAATTTCCTTAATTCCCAGATTTTCCTAGTGGCTCTCAGGGCTTGGCCCTGAGTAGAGTATTTTCAAATAATAATAAATATGGGGATACAGAACTTGGGCTATCTCTCATGGTTTCTGATTCTGCTGTTCTATGGAGGTGGCAGTTGACATATTTTTAAAGGACTAGATTTCCCTGGATGCTCTCATGTATACAGTCTCCTTTATCATGTTTATGGTGGTATTTACAGCTGAAGTTTCATTGTGACTCTGGTACAAAGTCAGGGAATTTCTGAGAGAGAAAAGAGATTCGGTTGGAGATGCCACCTGTGGGACACCTGTGTGACCATGATGGTCATTGCTAACTGACCATGGTGCCGTTTCTCCTGGAACCCTGCTATACCTCAACATAGGCTTGCAGGCAACCTCCCAGGTCAGGTAGGTTGGCAGGTGAAATAGCTCTGGTGGCCATCCCTGAAGACTAGTGGCCCTCATTGTTTTCGAGTATACTCATGATAAAGACTGCTTGGTGTCTTGCTTGGAGTAGAGACAAATGTGCATTGTTTTGACAGTTGGTACAGTCAATGTTTTCATTTGCATTCTTTTTATTTCTATTGGCAAGAGCACAGGTTGTATGACTTTAGACAACAAAATACTTCTCTGCACCTCTTTTCTCTGATCTTAAGATAGGGTTAATATTACCAGTGTTTCCCGCAGAATTATTCACAATAGTCAAAAGGTAGAAACCCAAATGTCTCTGAACAGATAAATGGATAAACAAAATGTGGTCTATACATACCATGGAATGTTATTCAACCATAAAAGAGAGTGAGATTGATACATACAACCTTGAAAACACTAGGTAAAATGAAATAAGCCATACTCAAAAGGGTAATTTTTTTTAAATTTTTTTAATCAGAGTCTTTCTCTGTTGCCCAGACTGGAAGGTAGTGGCATATTCACAGCCACAGCAGCCTTGACCTGCTGGACTCAGGCAATCCTTCTGCCTCAGCCTTCCAGGTAGCTGGAACTACAGGTTACCAGGTGTGCCACCATGCCTGCCTAATTTTTTGATTTATTATAGAGATGAGATCTCAACAAGTTGCCCAGGCCTGGTCTTGAACTCTGGGCTTAGGTGATCCTCTTGCCTCCGCCTCCCAAAGTGCTGGGATTACAGTCAAGGGCCATTGTGTCTGGCTAAAAAAAGGATAAGTATTGTATAATTCCACTTATATAATATATTAGGTATAAGCAAATTTATGGAGGCATAAAGTAGAATAATAGTATTTACCAGGGACTAAGAGAAAGAGCTAATAGGGAGATAGTGTTTAACAGGTACAGAGTTTCTGCCTAGGATGATGGAAATGAATAGTGTTGGTGATAGTACAACATTGTGAGTATTCTTTTTTTTTTTTTTTTTTTGAGTTGTAACCTCACTCCGTCATCCAAGCTAGAGTACGGTGGCACACTCTCGGCCACCCCCACATCAACCTGCTAGGCTCTGGCGATCCTTCTGCCTCAACCTTCCAAGTAGCTGGAGCTACAGTCACACACTACCACTCCTGGCTACTTTTTTGATTTATTGTAGAGATGAGGTCTTGCCAAGTTGCCCAGGACGTTCTCGAACTTGTGAGCTCAGGCAATCCGCTCACCTGAACTTCCCAAAGTGCTGAGATTACAGGCTTGAGCCACCGTGCCCGGCCATGAGTATTCTTAATATCACTGAATTGTACACTTAATAGTTAAAATAATAAATTTTATCTTGTGTTTATTTTACCACAATAAAAACACACAAAAAAGATAGAATTAATATTTGTTTACCCTATCTCATAAGGTAATTGTGAAGGGGAACACGATAAGAATGTTTTGCAAATGTTATTGGGATTACCTTTAAAAATCTGAAAAATGTTTAAGAAGACCCAAATAGGCCTCTGAGTAGCTCTTTTCTCTTTTTTTGATTATGTGTTTTCCCAGTCAGAAATTGGGTGAAATAATGATTTAAATAAACTAAAATTTCAAACCTAGTCATATTCAAGCAGCAGTTAAAATAAATTACCTTTTACATACTTGCTTTGAAGCAGGTTGACCATTTAAAATTAAGCTCAGAAATGTATATTTTTAGGTTTACACCTAAATTGTTTTTCTGTTACAACTTTAAAAAAATATTTTCATTGTTTTTGAGTTGGAGTCTCACTCTGTTGCCCAGGCTGGAGTGCAGTGACAAGCTCACGGCCACCCCAGCGTTGACCCACTGGGCTCAGGCAATCCTTCCGCCTCAGCCTTCCAAGTAGCTGGAACTACAGGCGTGTGCTACCACGTCCAGCTAATTTTTTTGATTTATTATAGAGATGAGGTCTCACCAGTTTGCCCAGACTGGTCTTGAACCTGTGGACTCAGGTAATCCCCTTACCTTGACCTCCCAAAGTGCTGGGGTTACAGGCTTGAGCCACCGCACCTGGCCCCAGTTACAACTTTTATTCAGTAGCATAAAAATGAACATTTGTTAACCTTTGATTCCAGTTTACATATGTAATTTTTAAATCTTACTAAACACAGTCCTAACATGTTTTTTATGGGCAGTTTTCTGTTATCTCAACATTTGTTAACCTTTTTTTCCAGTTTACATATGTAATTTTTAAATCTTACTAAACACAGTCCTAATATGTTTTTTATGGGCAGTTTTCTGTAATCTTATCTTGAGTTTTTTTATAATAAGCAAAAAAATTTCAAGTATTCTTTGTGCTATTGTTGAAAGGAATTTTTAGTATGAGATAGTTGAGCTCATTTCTTAGAGAAAGCACATATTGAGTTTTCCTTTTGTGTATGCATTATGATTTTGCTTAAATTAGAGTATATAAAAAGGCAGTGTAAAGTCAACATATATTTGCTAAGGAAGAGACCAGAACAAATCTTACTCTTATTTTTTGTGCTTTTTAAAATCTCCATCTAGGTTTGGAGGTTGATATGTGGAAGAATAATTTGCCTTGATGTGAAAGATACTTTCTGCAGCAGTCTGCTTATTTATAATTTTAGGATATTTGAAAGAAGATATGGAAGCAGAAAATTTGCAGTAAGTTTTTATGTATTTTGCCTTTACTAAGGTTATAGAAAAAATTTTGTTAAATAGGTTTTATTCTGTTAAACTTGGTGTTATTATTTATGATTATCTTTTTAATTACATGATCCTGTATCTGATTTGAGGCATGGACATTAAGCAAATCATATTTTACAATTTAAGACACTAGCATAATAATAGTGATAATGATAATAGTATTGGGTATGAAGAGGTCATAAAAATTTTAATTAGGACTTTGACTTTAATAAAATTATAATCACTTGTTTTGCTTACTGGTTTTTATCATTTATTCATCATACTTAGAAATAATGGAAATTAACACATTTGAACCACATGGTTTTACTTCTCAATTTAGAAAAGCCTGTTTTAATAAAAACAAACAGCTTCTCAAATATATGCGCGCGCACGCACGCGCACACACACACGCCTGGTTCTAACTGAATTAATATTAGTTTATTTTTAGGAGACTCTTCTCTATTATTTCTTTTTTAATTTTTCAGTCCTTTTTGCTGGGCTCCTGGGTTTTGTCAGCCTTGTTTGACTTGGTCCTCGTTGAAGCTGTGCAGTACTCATTTGGTGTCACTGCAGCCAGTAATTTGCCTTCTGGATTGTAAGTAGCTCTTAAAAATGGACTTAACTTAGAACCACTTAAATCTAATTTAATGTGTTATTTATATATGAAAATCAGTAAAAGAATAATTTAAACTTTTAAATAGAGTAAAATTGATTTTATATGTAAAAAAATTTGCTGTATGCCTGCATTTTCATTATGTTCTTGAAACAGAATCAGTTTTACATTAATTTTTTTCTTTTAGCTTTGAAATTCCATGTTTTAGAGAATTTAAAGTGAATTTCCTAATCTGGTCCTGAAGATAGAATTCATTTGTATGTTTTATATTGAAATTTGTCTTTCTAATTTTATGAACTAATTAAATACAAAAGTACAAAATTTAATTAGATTAGGAAACAAAATGAATTTGTCTGAAGTTAAGCTTCTGAAGAGTGATTTTTTTTTTTTTTTAGCTAATATGTTGATCTACTTTCACCAAACATAAAACAAAGTCAGTGTATAGGTGATAATTGTAGACAATCTAAAATGGCCAACCTCACTCAGCCTCACAAATGCTTTCATATTGTGTTGCTTTTCTTAAAAAAAAAAAAAAGCTGTGTTTGTATATGAAATAGCTAGTAATAGGAGCAGAGATGTTAGCACATATGAATGACCTCAAAGCATCTCTGAATTAAGTATGTGAGATTATATTTGGGAGATGAGATAGTATGAAATAAGATACTGGATATTTAGAAATCTGTGCATACTAACTTCAGTCTTGTTTGAATTTTGAATATGTGTTTTTGAGCACTGTTAGGCTATTGCATGTATCTTGATTCAAATTCACTTTGGATACCTGTTTTAAAAATATAATTAGTGTTCTAATAGCTTTTATACTTTCATTATTAATATTTACAATATAGCTACTCTTTGTGGAATTTACTGAATTATAGTTGGTATGAATATCCATGAATGTTGACCTTCAGCTGTTGTAATATTTGAATGGAGATAGATAAAGTTCTGTGTCATAATTATTGTGCAGTTTTGGTTGCATTCCACGGGTGGTAATTGTAATTAGACTGAGAAGTTTAAGTTGACTATTCTGCTATTGTGGAAAATTCTGTAGTTGTTAGGACTGATTCCATGTTGATTCAGAAAAGGAGCAGCATTGCTAAATTATCAGGTTTCCCTGAGACATTCCTCATCAGGTTAGTTCTTCTTGGTTCTCTGTAAGACCTGCTTAGTTATGGAACGTATATGTGTCATGTATGTTTTAGAATAAATTTTGGGAATAGATAGTAATATAACTTTAATTCTTATTTACACTGTCTCCTTGTCTGATGACATTTCTTTTTCCTGTTGCACATAGAGTTGAATGACAGTAGAATCTTTATATTCATTTATTTCATTATGGAATCCTATTCAGTAGTACATAAAAAGATTTAATATTGAAGTTGGTGGGAACATTTATTTACTCTTAAGAGAGGAAAGGCATTTTCTTGTTTAAATCTCAGTTTGTAGCAAGAGTTACAAACCTCAATAAATTAAAAAGTTACAGTATCCCCTTGGAATGACAATATAAAGATTATTAATTCAGGCATCTCCTGAATGACAATATATCTCTCATCCTTTTCAGATTACAAAACATTATGATATGTAGTGTGACTTGGTAACATCTTGACACTTTCCCAAGCATAGACTTCTTGGAACATAAATTGTTACTTCAACAAGTAAACCTCATTTTGTAAACATATCTTTTATTGATAGTAGCAAAGCATCAAAAACTCAAGAAGAGGAAACTGTTCTCTCTTTTCATCAGTGTGCTTTACAGCTTTAAGTGTTTTTCACGTAACATGTTATCTTTTTCTTTCCCATCAGTGCCAGATTTATCTGCACTCTCTATAGTTCTTCACTTACTCTCTTTCTCTTTTTTTAACCTCACCGCTGAAACCTCTCTTACAGAGGTCACCAGTAACCACCTGATTTCTAAAGCCACTAGTCCTCCTAGTTAATCTTTCAGTGACACATGAAATGCTTTCAACCTCCCTTTGTTTCATGCTTTCCTGAGACACAGCATACTACTCTGTCCTGGTCCTCTTGACCTTATTATGTGCAGCTCTTTTCTCAAGCTTATTCCCAGTGTTTTTTGGGGGCGATCTTGTCCACCCTCATGACTTCTGCTACAGTGAACATCTGGTGTTTGTCTCCTAGCCCTCCATTTCCAATCCATAGTACTCTCCTCTTTCTAAAGTCTTATTTCCTAATGATTTCTAGACTCAAAGAAACAACCCTTGTTCAGAAGCCTTCATCTCTTCTGGTCTCCTGTCTCCCTACCCTCTTCCTTTCCTCCCTCTTAGTTTAATTAATAGCATTTCAATCTACTCAGTCATCCAAACTGGAAATCGTTCCTTTTTCTCATCAATGGGTTAGGGTACTGAGCCTTATTAATTCGAAGTCCTAAACTCATTCAATCATCCCTCTTCTCTGTGTCTACTGTCATTATCACACCAGTCTAAACTCCGATCTTCTCTTGCCTAGTTTTTTACAGTAATTCTCTAACTGGTCTCCCGATCAGTTTCAAAGCATGGCATACAATGCTTTCAGAAGGTATCTTTCTCAAATACAGGCTTGACCGTACCAGTTCTCCTTTTAAAAACCTTTACATTCTCACTTCCATCAGAATAAAGATCAGAGTCCTCCAAGGTATCATCAAGGCAGCCTGGAATAGTGGGAATGGCATGGCCTTTGCACCAGACAAACCAGATTTGAGCTTCCACTTCTGCCACTTACTAATTATGTGAAATATTGAACAGGCTACTTTTCTCAAGTTTCACTTCCTGAGCTCAAATTGTAGATGACCCTTAGATACCAGTGTGGGTACTACTCTACAGTGGAGAGAATTAAATAAGCTCACTTAAGCTAAGCTCCTACCAGGAGGCATACAACTCCTCCATGTAATGACTTTTTTCTTTCTCTTCATTTATTTATTTAAAAAAAATTTTTTTAAGACAGAAGGTCTCACTATGTTGCCCAGGTTGACCTCAAATTCCTGGGCTTGAGTGATTCTCCCTCCTCAGCCTCCTGAATAGCTGGGATCACAGATGTGCACCTCTGTTTCCAGCTCTTTTTTCAAAACCCTCCTTGACCACCATCTAGCCTCTCAAGCCACTCGCCCATTGGCTTTCTGATCATTTGTATTCTCATACCTCCTTGACTTTCTATCTGCTTCCTCATGCCCTTTGGCAGGATTAATTGCCCTTTATGTGTATTACAACAAATTTACTAATATCCCTATTCATATTTACTACATTGCATTGTCATCTTTGTCTGTGCCTTCTGTGCCACCTGCTAGCTCTTTGAGGGAGAAACAGGCTTTACTTTGTACTCATTGCTTTACATTCAGTATTGCTGAAGGGCTAACCTTGACTACCGTGTAGCTCCAGTCAGACTGTACGGGAAGCTCGTGGAACCATAAACCCGTTCATCTTTTTTTCTAGCGTTTTGCATAGATATTATATTTGACATAGGATGGATCTTATGACTGTTCTTTAAGTTCAGAAAATATAACCATTAAGTTTTAAAAGTAAAGATAGCTCAATTATTAAAAGCCATATATATAGGCACTTCTGGTGACTCAGGCCTGTCACATATCTGTCCTTCTGTATTATTTATTTATGTACATATTTAATGGTTAGTATTTACTTGTGGTTATTTTCCAGAATACAAGTGGAATTTTGAATTTTTGCATATCATGTTAAAATATATTTTATTATAATGCTAGTACATTTTAATCTATTTTTTGTTTATTTATTTTTGAGTTGGAGTCTCACTCCGTCACCCAGGCTGGAGTGCAGTACCACACTCACAGTCACCCCAGCATCGACCTGCTGGGCTCCATCGATCCTTCTGCCTCAGCCTTCTAAGTAGCCAGAACTACAGGCGTGTGCTACTATGCCCTGCTAATTTTTTTAAAAAAATCTATTGTAGAGACAATATCTCGTCAAGTAGCCTGGGCTGGTCTTGAGCCCGCGGACTCATGCAATCCATTCGCCTCGGCCTCCCAAAGTGCTGGGATTATAGGCTGAGCCACCAAGCCTGGCCACTAATACATTTTAAAATTAACTTTTAAATTATCTACAATTAAATTGTAATGTAGATTATCTACAATTTTGTTGTGAGAACCATGATACCTTCATTTTATTGATTTTGCGTCAACAAAGTATTTTGTGTCAGCAAGGTCTTTTGTGCTTTGTACTCTTAGACTAAACTCTTATCAAGGCAAGCTATTGCAGATAGCTTGCCATCTAAGAAATGTAAGAGTCAAGCATCTGTGTGGTTAAGAGTAGGCTTTGCCTGTGTTTATGTGTCCTATAAACCTGCATCTCAAATATAGCAGTCATTTCTCATTTTAGAAATAATTATTTGTTGAAGATATTGAAGTATTTTACTCACTTGACTATTCAAGTAAAACTTTGTTTTTCTCTTTATGAGAAGCTGCATCTCAGTACCACCTTGGCTCTTTACCTTAATGAGCTCTGAGAATGTTTACATTCTGTAAGCATGTTTGCTTTTTATTATGGAAAAATTGGTTTTTTTGAATAATTTCAAGGAGAACTGAACCTGATTTCTAATTCTGGCTCTTTGACTGAGCAAGTCACATAGCCTCTTTGGACCTCAGTTTTTTTGTATTTCAAAAATAAGAACTGGACTAGAAGATTATCTTAAGGGATCTTCTAGTGCAAAAATGCCATTTTTTGGAGGAGACTCCTTTGTGGTTTTTCTTTTCTTTTTAGGAATATGAATTTACCCATGCTAATTCTAGATACCAGTTTATAACCAATGTATGTGTTTGGTTCTGAGTCCAGTAGATGATCATGTTGAATGATAAAGGTGTTTTAGGAGAGAGGTAGTTTTAGTTGAATCATTTATATATATGCTTCCATAGTATTAATAGAAGAGTTATAGATTACAGTTAAATTTCTTTTCTTTTAGATGGAGAAGTCACTTAGTTTGTTACTTTATTAGAAGAAAATAAATGGCAAGGCTAGGAATAGGATTTAAGGTCCCTGACCAGTACTATTTATATTGCATATGTCTTGGGGGGAAAATGATTAACCTGTCTTGTAAAAATGGGGTATTTAATCATACAAGAAGAGCAGCCTATTAGTATTGGAGAATGATATTTCACCATGGAGTAGAAACCTCATGTGATAGGAATGAACTTGGATTATTGGGTAGAAATAGAATCTCAGGTTAGGGTTCCATCATTAGTCATAAGTAGGGTAGGTAGGGTTTGGTGCATAGTAGGCTCTCAGTGTCTGCTGAATGACTAATCTGTTTTCAAAGCCATGTAGTCAGAAGGGGAGGACTCATGGGGATGCCCTTTACAGATCCCCCCCTGTGTTCTTGCTCCTACTAATTTTGCTTTTAAATTATCAGCCAGAAACAGTAATGAGTTCAACATAGTTTCTTTTGTAGGAATCCCAGAAGTTTGGTGTTTAGAACATAAAATATGGAACCCAAATGTAAACTAGACCTAAAGGAGCTGCATCTAGATAGAAATCAGATTATTTTTAACAGTAGCTGGATTTTCTTTCCTTCCTGACTTCATGAACATACATGAGTCACTTGCACATAGAATTAAATCCAAAAAGTTAAATAATTATCTGTGTAGATAAGTCTTGACCCTGAAACACAAATTAAGTGTTTTTCTCCTAATAAGTCACGGACATGTTTTATATAAGTTTTAAAAATGAAGATAATGAATTTATTAGGATACTCAGATATTGAATTATGTTACCACAGAAAGATCCCACAAAATAATTTTTAAAGTTTTTTTTTAAAGGAGAAAAGGGACTTGATAATATTATACAGAATATACATTGACCCTAGAGTGGTTGGTAAGGTAAATTTTAAAGAGATTGAAGGAAAAAAAGCTTTCTGTTGTTCATAACATTTCACTGTTTATGTTGCTTAGTGACCGTGAACTACCAGATCGGAAACTTTTTCTGCGCACACTCCGAAGGTAATTCCGGTATAGCATGACACTGATGACCCGAGCCTGAAATTGTTTTGAAACAATGTAGTAGAGAATCACATCCAGGCACGTGCTGAGGTTCATGAGGAAGGTGGTAAAGGCTCCCCAGGGATTATAGCTATTCTCTTCCCCTGACAGCATCAGGAAAGCAAAGCAGATGTGGAAAGGCACAAAGCAGACGAGCACCTGCACCAGGAGCGTGATGATGATTCTTATGGACTTCTCCTTGACTTTTGGTTTCAGCTTAGATGTCCTCCCGTGAAGGAGATTATGAATAATGACCAAGTAGCACCCAATCATGATAAACAAAGGAATCAAGAAAAAAAATACCAGTCGAGTGAAGTTCAACACATTAACAGCTTTTAGGTGGATGATGTCAGAAATCTTGAGGCAGGTGGCGGGCATGGAGGCTTTATCTGGGTCTTCATAAAGCAGTAGCAGAGGGATGGTGATTGTCAGGGTCATTATCCAGATTCCCACACATGCCAGCACGGCTTTGCATGTGTTTTTAAGTTCTTTGGCATACTTCGGCTGTACGATGGCCATGTATCTGTCAGCACTAATAAAAGCAAGAAACCATAGAGCAATACTTGGGTAAAACACTGTGAGAGTTCCAAGAATGTGACAAAAGTACTCTCCAAATGGCCATTCACCTTTTGCATAATAAAACATTCGAAAGGGTAGGCTCATTACGAACATTAAGTCCAGTAATGCCACATTCATCATGTAGACCGTTACAGTGGTTCTCTTCTTGGTGGTACAACTGAAAACCCATAACGCAGTGACATTAACAAATAATCCAATTATGAAGATACAGCCATAGAAGACAAGAGCCGCAATTTTGTACTCGCTTGGATATGAGTTGTTAGAAAGGACGGGTTGATCTTGATTGTTCAGGGTGGTCATCTTATAGCTTGTTGGTAGGCATGATACTTAGAAACTGTAAAAATGTGGAAAGAAAAATAGAAACAAAACCCTCGGTTTAAAAACAACGACTTAGCATTTTCATACTGAGCTGGGCTGTCAGTAAATTTTAATTTTGAGAGCATTTTATGTTGTAGACTCTATATATATGTCTTGGTATTTATGGAATACATTCCCTAGAGATTATTACTAACTTGTGCTAATCTATTAAAATGGTTCTCGTGTCATAATGTGCTGGCAACTTTGTTTATCTCTCTCTCCCTGCTCACCTCCCTTCTTCCCACAAGAATAACCATTCTTTACGATTTCTTTCTACAGTGTGAAATTGGGTAGCAGTAGTTCCTATCATAAAAAATCCTTTGTTTTGGACTAATTGGTGAAGGGCCATTTTGAATTTTGAGTCTTATAAAATTACTTTCTTCTTTTTATCATCTTCTTTCTGTTTAAATATTTTGCAACCCAGATTTGTAATGTCCAGTAATGTATTTTTGCTCAATAAATTTAATTTAAATGTACAAAATATAATAAATGGAAATATGTGTAGAAAACTCATAAAGTAGCTAACTAAAGCTGGTTAACTTCTGAACATTCACAGTAATTCTCATTTGAGAGTGAGTGGAAACTTTTCCTATTTTACAGCTATAGGTTCTCAATAAATAAATATTTACTAAATTGTTGGATAAGTAAAGGAAGGAACCTTTGGTGAGATGACCCATAGCAACTATTCTCTAGTTTATCAATGAAGACTTGTGTAGTTGGCCTTAAACTATTTTTTTTTAAGTGGCAAACACTTCTTCATAGTATTATCTCATGTTCTCTTTAAATTAAATTAAATTCATAGGTCTAGAAACAGCAGTGTTCTGTGTCATGGTTGGAGGTTGAGAACTGGACTCTTAGAACAGTAGGTGATCTTTTTTTAATGCACAGCTGGAAGTGCCTAATACCAGGTCTTCCAGATGTTGTTTACCAGTGTCCAAAAAGCTGATTTCAGCTTTTCTGCTGCAGTAGTACACAGCCAGCAGCACCTTGAAAATAAGCTGCTACTGGCATAAGAACTTTGATATCCTCGTTCTATCTAGATTCAGAAACTTAGATATTATTTAAATTAAAGAAGGAATGTCTAAGACAAGTAGATATCTAACTTATTCAGTAGCTTGATATGTATGTAGAAACTAATATATTCCCATCACTAAAAAATGTCTGTTCATTTCAAATGGAAAGGTGTTTAGTTGCGATTGTAAATATCCTTACATAGATACATCAGCCCCTCAGTGTGAGACTTCCCTTGCCCATGATGCAACACCAACAGCAGGACTTTAAAAATAGACTTGTTACAATGAGATGGAACCTTGTGGCATCCCCTTGGGGTGAATGGAGGTAAATGAAGTTTCCTTCAACAGTGTCACTTTGCTGAGTGGGCTGTCTCGGATTCAGCCCTGAATCTCTCTTTAGTGAGAACTGTGGGGGATGTGCAGGCTGTGGTCAGTGGCATCATGGGCTGTCGATCTTTAGCAATGAACTTGAGTAGTTGCCGTGGACAAGCAGGAGTCACGAGTTTGTTTGCCTCTCTTCCTGATGAAATTGGCTTTGCAAATATTTAGGTTGAATGTGATTTTGAGGCAGAATTCTATATATTTAGAAACCTATATTAAATTTTCCAAATGTTGGCATGTCTAGAATATTAATTTCTATCAAATGAGAAAAGTACTGCATAGAAAAATTACATCTTCAGTGTCATACAAAGAATAATTTTGGAGGCTTAAATCTTATTTTTAACACTGCATGAATTTTTAAATAGTAACAATTGTGATGTAAATAAAATTTTGTGTTTGTTTTTCCCCTTTAACATTATATCAGGATTCACATCACCCATTCTCATACTCTAATTTTGTCATTTAAGTTCCATACTTACAAACCATCTTGAGTAAATGTTTTTTCCCACCTTGGGCTCAACTTTTTAAAGTAGCTTATTTGCCACCAATACATATACTCATTTGCTCAAGTTTGAAAAAAATATGAGTGATGTGTGCATTTGAAAGGCATTACAGTATATAGGTTGTGCTTTGCAAACAGTTACATTTTTGGATAAATATTGAAAAATGATGGTCTTGCAGGTCAGCTTTTGAAAAACTTTAGATTCCATCATCATCTGTAGCTTTTCTTTTCTTAAAAATCATTAAAAGTACATTTCATGAAACAATGTAATTGAAACCATGTGATGACTCCTAGATACACCTAACAGTTTGTCATAAATGTTTTCCTTAAGTTGAAAACAATTACATGTACTATTAATATAAAACAATACTAAAAATAAATGTAATATTATATTAATAATGTAGAAAGCGGATTACATAATCTGTTTCAAAGTCCTTCATCAACATAGTTTCAGTAATGCATTATTAGAATAAAATGATTTTTAAAGTTAGTACATGAAGCATTACTTTTGATAATAATCATGAAGTTAATGAAATGGTGCTTACCTTCTGTCCATCAAAAGACTGTTTTAGAGATGAACATTTTTCAGTACACCCAGCCTGTCGGAGTGGTCTTTGAGTTGCTTGTGTTAAAATTGCTCTTTCCGAAAACAGTGTATTTAGGAAATGCTATATTTCTTTTGTTAAGGCTACTTCGTTGCTTTAAAAAGTTGTTTCAAATGCAGCATGTGGTATAGGAGTTGGTGCTCGTCTGGTGTGACTGCTGCATTACCTCTTGCAGGAAGTGCTGTCTGCACTAGGTTTTTCACTCTGTGACTCTACCCTGGATGTGGTTTTTCTCTCTCACAAATGATTTGCTTATGAAATCATGCATAGCATGGGCTCCCATGAAATGATGGCATATATTTTAGAGAATTATATAAGAAGGATACAAATTATTTACTTTGATTGTACTGTATTTCTTACAGTCTGCATCATTTATGGAAAGAGAAGGAAGTTTGAGATGGAGTAGGATGGAGTTTAATGTCTAACTTCTTTGCTTTCTAAGAGGTGTAACTTTGCCTAGTTACTTAAGCACTCTGACTGAACTTTTGTTCCTACTTAGCTTCTGTACAGTTAAAATAGAGTTAATACCATCTGATAGGATTGTGATGACCCCAAACCAGAAAAGTCCCAAGTGCTTAACCTAGTACCTGTAACTTAGTAGATATTCCTAAACAGAGTCTAATGTTTTACTACCAACCTCCAAATATCACAGAATGTCCACTTTTTACTATTTAGGTATTTTTAAGAGTTTAAAATTGGAATTCTGGATTATTTGCTTTTGCTGTGCCATTTATATTTACCCACTTTGGTTTGCTTTATTTTGTATGTCCCCTTTTCTAATATGTGGAAGTCTAGAAATATATATATATATAATATATATATATATAATTTTTTTTGCATAAAGATTCTGCAAAATTTAGCAGAAAGGCCTCTGAAGTCTTTAGTAGACTAATTTACATATTAGGAGTGTTTTAACCTAATTAGGGAAATGAAACCAAAAGAAAGGGAAGTGAGCAAACCACACCATTGCCTAATTAATTTTTTTGCTTTCTCTTTTCTTTAAAGAATAATAATCTCATTTGCTTGTGCTAAAATTTTAATTATATTTGGTTATGCATGTTTATCAACTATTAAAAGTTGAACTTAACTATATGTGTTTTTTTAATTTAAGGCAGTTTAAGGGTCTTTTTCTTTTTTCCTAAAAAAAAAAAACTATAGTAAGTCTGACTTATAAGAGTTATTTATATCCTTGCTTTTGGCGATAAAATACTTTTGCTTGTGATAACCTGCTGGAATGTGGATTTTAGGAGCACTGGAGACAACCACAGCACCTCTTTCTTTATAGGGGAAGAAATTGAGGGCCAACCGGGCTCGGTGGCTCAGCCTGTAATCCCGCGCCTTTGGGAGGCTGAGGTGAGTGGATTGCCTGAGCCTGCAGGTTTGAGACCCGCCTGAGCAGGCGAGACTTCGTCTCTACAATAAATCAAAAAATCAGCCGGGCGTGGTAGCGCATGCCTGTAATTCCAGCTACTCAGAAGGCTGAGGCGGAAGGATTGCCGGAGCCCAGCAGGTCGAGGCTGTGGTGGCCAGGAGCGGCCACGGCACTCCAGTCTGGGCGACGGAGTGAGACTCCAACTCAAAAAAAAAAAAAAGAAATTGAGGGCCAGTGGCTTGCCCAGGACTTAGGGCGAAGCCAGCCTCAGCTTCTTCAGGTGGTCTATGTACTCCTTGTCCCTAGCTACTGGAATAACTCCTTATGAGGTGATTACATTGATTTATTAACTAGGTATGACTTCTTACTGCTGAACTACATTCATTAATTTTTTTATATGTGAGGTTAAGTGTCTTACATCACACAAGAGTTAGATATTTCAGCAAATAGAAACCTCATTGTCTGCGGACTTGATCTGTCCTTTGCTTGTGACAAGTTTTCAAAAATTAAGTATTGGTTAGCTTCCTCTGAGCTGTTAAAATCAACAGATACAGCAATGGTGTGTATCTCGAAGAGTCCTCTTGTAAAGGACTTGGGTCCTTTACCCTATGCAGGGGTATTCTTACTTTGGACTTGCTGGCTGGTCTCTCGGAGAGGTGTGCAGAGACACATTAAGGCCCCCCCAGGCCTGGCTTCAGGCGAAGGTCAACTCTCACTCTTTCCCATCTTGTTCCCCATATCAGCCTCTGGATCTGTCTACATTTGCCCTTCCTGCCTCCCACATGCTGTTCCACCCCCTGGAACATTCTTTACGGCCGCACCCCTACCTTGTGGCCTGGCTAACTGCTCTTCATCCTTGAAACCACCTTTTCTGGGAAGTGTTCTCTGCCCTCCTGGCCGTTCAGCCCTGTCAGTTTCCTTCTTCCTTGGCGCCTCCCCCTGTGGTGGCACAGGTTGCATTGTCCTTGTGTGTTCATTTGCCTTTCATCCTCCACCAAATCGCATTCCTTGAGAGTTGATGTGTGTTGCATGTGTGCGTATAAGAGTCATTTGAGAGTGGTCAAGTGTGGGACCCAACAAGTAGGTGAAGAAACGGAGGAGTCGGGGAGGAATGAGCAAATTACTGAGTCCAGAATCCGCAGCAGGAACACTGAGCAGTTTATGAGATGCAGAGATCTAGGCAAGGCCCTACCTGGGGTGGTAGCCCTGTCCTCCCGCCCCGTGTCCCCTGCGGCATTGACCACCATTCTATGGTTTCTGGCTCTCCACAATGATTTTGCATGGGAAGGGATTGAGAGTAAAATTGCCCCAGACCACTTGACAACAAGTAAAACAGTGGGCAAGGCATTGAATAGCGTCTGCTTGACTTCTTTCATACTTGATCCTAATAAATTGCTTTCTTCAAACAGAGGAACTTTCCTCACTTGGAGACCGTTCATGCAATCTTAATTTCCTCACTTTTTTTGGAATATGAATTGAAGAGAAATTTTTCTCCTTGCAAAAGAGGGATTTCATATATTCCCAGAGATTGCAGAGTTCACTTAGCTTTATGAAATAATGTTCTAGCTCCAGGTTTGAGTTTAGGTGTTAAGAGGTGTTCTCTGCCCTCCTGGCTGTTCAGTGAATTTTGATTTTAGCACTAGAATCCATTTTTTGAGTGAATAATATAATTCTGTTGAGCCAATTTTTAATTCTTAAAAAGGATATGGTTAATAGATTGATAGGGCAGATCCCCATTGTAGAATATGCCTCGATATTAGAAATTTGTGCCACAAATTAAATAATATTCCCTGTTCTTAACACAGTTGTCTTTATCACAGCAAGTGTGAGGGCAGCTTATCCTTGTTGCCTCCCACGAGTGCAGTAACTGAGGGTCAATGTAGTCCCTGTGCACACATCCCATTTTGGGGGCAGGCAGCACCAGCCAGGTCTGGGGGAGAAGGAGTGTGAGGCAGAGCGCTCTGAACTGAAGGGAGCATCTTATCATTTGGCCCTCACATTCTCCAACTTTGATAATATGCTGTCTTCATCCTCTCCTTTCTATTTCTCAAACTTGTATCTAAATGGACTGCTCTTTTTTTGGGTATGGGCGTGGGGAGATATGTTGAATAGTAGGGGTTTCTGGATAAAGAAAATTGATAAACTATCAGAGTGTGTGTGTGTGTGTGTGTGTGTGTGTGTGTGTGTGTGTGTGTGTGTGTGTTTTAAAGTTCCAACAATTTGCAGCTATGATCTTCTAGTAAAGTCAATAAACCTCCTTTCTTTTGGTATTCTAAATTGTATTGTAAATTTAGCATTCCCAAAGTTTTTTTTTTTAGCAATTTTCGTGCAGTTTAAAAGTAGACATTCTGGCAATTATTTACCTCACAGCAAACAAGTTTAACTCAGGTGTAACTCTATACAGTTGATAGATAATGCTAGTTAAAATCCACAAAGATATTAAAGATTCAGTCACTAAGAGGATCTTCACAAAAGACGACTCCTACATGGCAGTGAAATCAGGCCTGGAGCCACAGAAGTGCCATAGGACCCCAGGCCAAGAGTTTGCAGTGTGATATTCCACCAACTGAACAGAGATCTAGTTAAAGCCACCAGGAAAACTGATGAGTAGAACTCTGTGGTTGTTGTGATGTACACTACTGCACGTTCTGACATCCCGCTTACAGGAGGGCATGTGGAGATGATATACAGAAGTCCCCACTTATCTGAGGTTTTGCTTTCCAAGGTTCCAGTTACTCTTGGCCAACTGAGGTCCAAAAACATTAAGTGGAAAATTCCAGAAATAAACAATTTATAAGCTTATAATTGCATCCCATTCTGAGTAGTGTGTTGAGATCTCACTCCATTCAGCTCCTTCCCATCCAAAATGTGCGTCTTCCCTTTGTGCAGCGTCTCTACAACATGGACACTTCCACTCGTTAGCCCCCTTAGTAGCTTCCTCAGTTATCAGACTGTGGAATATTGCAGTGCTTGCGTTCAGGTGACTCTGAGTTTACTTAATAATGGCCCCAAAGCATGAGAGTACTGTGCCTAGTGTATATATTAGACATCATAGGTATGCGTGTATAGGAAAAGACAATAAATACAGGGTTTGGTACTACTGTCTTTGGTTTTAGGCATTTGCTGGCATCTTGGAATGTATCCCCTGAGGATAAGGGACCACTAGTGTATAGATGTATAGTTAAAAACACCTAGTAATATGAGAAAGTAGCATTTCGGAAGGAGGATTTGTGGAGGTGCAGGATTGGTTATATGTTCATAAAAACTCTTTTTTTTTTTTTTTTTTTTTTAAGATACAGGGTCTCTACGTTGCCCAGGCTGACCTTGAACTCCCAGGCTCAAGTGATTTCCTCCCCCACGCCCCCACCCCCCACGCCTCCTGAGTAGCTAGGACTGTAGGAACACACCATCATGCCTGGCGTATGTTCAAAAAGGCTTTTAAAAGAAAACTGGGACTTTAGAGTTGGCAAAAACTGGGTTTGAATGTGTCTAACTTCTTGTAAGCTGTTTCTATGAGTCATTTTTTTAACCACCTTGAATCTTAGTTCATATCTATGAATTGCCTCTTGTGTAAAGTATATGCTGTAGACACTAAATACTGCTTCACTTGGTCTCTCTCTTGTCTGAAATGTCCTCTTTTCTCTTTGCAGCATATCTGAATGTTTCCCATCTTTAGACTGGAACTGGATAGCTGTGTAAGAGGCCAGCCTGTGCCGCTGATTAATGAACCAAGTTGTCTTAAACAAGTTTGCTCACTTCTCTGCTAGTCACTCTCCCTGGTTTTAAGAAAGGGGAGGTTGGGCGAGGTCTTCCCTGAGGGGCCTTCCACTTCCAGCTTCATCTACCTGGAAGGGACGCCCCTCTCTTCTCTTTGCATCTCGGGAGTGTTTTGCCTTTGATCCCCTGAGCTGCTGTGGGACTGCAGATGAGAGTCGGCAGGATAGGAATAGAAGTTGGAGGTCTCCACATGGAAACCTACGTGTGTCCAGGACTCATTTCGTAAAACTTCATCCCAGGGAAGAAAGCTGAGAATGTGTCTGCTGCACTCTCAACTCCCTGATAGGATCACAGTAGTTCCTGACCTTTGCCCTCATTTTATTACTTGTCTTTTATTGTTCTTCAGTGTGTGTGTTTTTACCTTATTGAATTCATTTTAGGCCATTGCTTTCCTAAACTCTGGTGTGGCCATGTGCTCTTTGAGCTATGTCTGCTGCCATGTTTTCTAAGCTTTGGTTCCCTCTGCTACCTTGGAGAGGTGAATCTCCTCTCTCTCGTTCTTTCTAATTTACTTTCTAAATAAACCATATTTTCCAATTTAAATAGATGAATACATAAATTTGTTTTAAGTCAGCCTCTTGGAGACATAATATGCCTGCAGAGGAGGACATAACTATTGTGAATTTTTTTCTCGGTGACGAAACTTCATTGATCTGGGTTCCTCTGAAGAGCTGTTTACTAGAGCTCTCCCTGTTATGCTTATAAAATAAATCTAGAACCCAGTTCAACTGACTTTTTGCAGCAGTGTTATCTTCTTATTGCTAGTACTTTTCATATGGACATACTTCATGGGAGACTTGACTTCCGGCTCATGCAGCCTCTGGTGCTCAGCTTGTCACATGGCATAAAAAGAACCTTATCAAAAGGGGAAGGAAACAGGTAGACAGTTTCACCCTGAGATCCCCGCAGAGCAGCAGCTGGGGTGCTTCTTTTGGACGGAGGCACAGACTCTTGGATTGTTTCCTCCTCCTCTGGTGTAGGTTTGTTCTTCTAACATTAATGGGACAGTTTATTTAGCGGCAGTAATCACAGGTTTTCACTGGAGTTTGAGGTGTCTGTGACACACCTCTCTTTTACAGTTGTGTGGTTTCTGCTCCCCGACAACCCTCTATCTCTTGTCATTTTCTCGGTGTCTCGGGACAAGGACTTGGCACGGGCATCTTCAAACTTTTCAGCATACCTCCCATTGGGCCCCACCCAGCCAGCCCTCAGTAAATAAATAGGCTTGTGGATTTGACTGGTGTGTGTGTTTTTCTTTTCTTCTTCTTTTTTTTTTTTTTGAAAGCAGGATTTATTGAGAGGACAGAAAAGCTCCCACAGTGGGAGGGGACCTGAAGGGGTTGCCCCTGTGTGTTTTTCTATAGAAAAGTTATGCCACGTCTTAGAGAATGAATGGCTAATGTTTCCAGATAGGTATGGTCTCAAAGACACATCAAATGAAAGAATGAGACAAAAAAAGAAATCGGTAGGTTGGGGTTGGCTGTAGAGAGGACTTAAGGTGATAGTGTCTGGACAAGATGAAAAGGTTTTGTATCAGAGAAGTCAGTTGAAATTTATTGAATGTAGGCGTGCTTACACAGTTAATGGAGCGTGAAAGAGTTTTAGAAGTCCTACCTGGTGTTCTTCAGTTTTCCGTACTGGTTGCAGGTTCAAGGCTGCTTTGACATGAGCGCTGTTCTTTTGCTGCCACCTACAGATAATTAGTGGGTCTCAGAGGGCTTCACTTTGCCTGATTTGAATCTGGTCGAAATCGAAATGTATTTTTAGAAAAGCTATTAATTGACGAAAGGTTATAAAGTGTCTTAACGTTAATTTATACATATTTTTATATTATGAAGTCGGCATATCCACATTCCTCTCAAACCTTTTGGCCTGTGGACTGCTTCTGCCCTCATTGTAAATGTCCTGTTTTTTGGTTTTTTTTTTTTGAGGAAACAGTTTTCCTTTGTAGGACTATATATCCCTGGACCAGGATCTTGAGAAGACTCCATTGTCAATGTTATTTGTGTCTAATATTCCATCAAAACACTAAACATATGGCCTTGACGCATATTTGGCATTCTTTATATCTACATATCTATCTCTCTCTCTCTCTCTCTGTGTTCTTTATAAATATAGTGTTTTTATTTAAAAATCAAATTATCTTCATCATTTTCATTATTTCAGTAATGTTAAGTTCATCATGTCATTGTATACCCATTCCCAGAATCCATCTTCCCAAGCTGAATCTCCATCCTCATTAAACGACTCCCCGTTCCCCTCCCCCCCCCCCCCCCCCCCCCCCCCCGCAGCTCCCATTCTACTTCCTGTCTCTGTACATTCGTCTATTCTCGGTGCAGCATATAAGTGAAGTCATACAGTTTTGTCTTTTTGTGCCTGGTTTATTTCATTTAGCATAGTGTCCTCAAGGTTCAACTAGGTTGTAGCATGTCAGAATTTCCTTCCTTTTTTTAGGCTGCATAATATGCCATTGCGTAGATGTGCCACCTTTTGTTTATCCAGCCATGTGTTAATGGAAGCTTGGGTTGCTTCCATCTTTTGGCTGTTGTGAATGTTGCTGCTTTGATCATGGGTATGCAGATACCTCTTCAAGACCCTGCTTTCAGTTCTGTTGGGTATATCCCCAGAAGTGGAATTGCTGGATCATGTGGTAATTCTACTTTTAATTTTTTGAGGAACAGTCACACTGTTTTCCCTAGCAAGCTGTACCTTTCTATATTCCCACCAGCAATGTACAAGGATTTCAGTTTCTCTGTATCCTTTCTCTTATCCTTTCTTTTCTTAATACTTTTCTTTTTTGGAGCTGAGGTCTCCTTCTGTCACCCAGGCTGAAGTGCGGTGGCATGATCACAACTCACTGCAGCTTTGAACTCCTGGGCTCAGGTGATTCTTCTGCCTCAGCCTCCCAAGTAGCTGGGACGACAAGTGTACATCAACACGCTTGGCTAATGTTTTGATTTTTTTGTAGAGACGAGGTTTCACTATGTTGTCCAGGCTGGTCTTGAACTCCTAGGCTCAAGCAATCCTCACATCTCACCTCCCAAAGTATTGGAATTGCAGGCATGAGCCACTGTGCTCTGCCTCTTTTCCTCCCTCCCTCCCTCTCTCTCTCTCATCTCTTTCTCTTTTCTCCCTCCCCTTCCCTCTCCTCCTTGCTCCTCTTCCCCTTCTCCTGTCCTTTCTCTCTTTCTCTAGCCATCTTAATGGGTATAAGATGATATCTCGTTGTGCTTTTGATTTCTATTTCCCCAGTAATTGGTGACTTTGAGCATCTTTTTGTGAGCTTGCTGGCCATTTGTGTATCTTCTTTGGACAAATGTTCTTTCAAGTCCTTTGCCCACTTTTTACTCAGGTTATTTATTTATTTGTTATTGAGTTGTAGGAGTTCTCTATATATTCTAGATAGTAACCCCTCATCAGATACATAGTTTGCAAATATTTTTCTTTTATTCCATAGGGTACCTGTTTACTCTGTTGACGGTTTCCTTTGTACAGTTTTGGGGCATAGTTTTAGGTCCATCCGTTTATTGTGTTCTGATGATAAAGATGAATTTAAAAGCTTTATTTAGATGTTAAATGGTAAGGGTAAGGTAGAGTAGGTTATCCCGAGTAACATCATGGGGCCCTTTCAGGACCTTTCCCTTTGACTTAATCTGAAGTAGTATTTCCATGTGGTCCTCAGCACCTTTGCTTTAGTCAGGGAGGTATAAAGTAGGGCAGGAGGAAACGAGCTCTGTTCCAGATCAGCTCACTTCAGAGCCTTCTCCCTGCTAGTGCTACTTTTGTAAACTCTGGAACCATCTGCTTTTGTTATACAGTAATGTGAAAAGGAAAGAATAACACTTACCTTTTTATAGCATTCTTGTTCCCTTCTCTGTTCTGATGAGTATTTTTGTCAACGATTAATACCAAAGTAGAGTGTGTTGGCTCATCACATTTGCAAATTACAAAAGCTAGGAGGATATTTTAGTAATGGTAGAGGCTGAGCTCCTGTAACAAAGAAACCCCTCATACAGTGGCTCAGAGAACACAGATGTATGTTTCTCTCTTGTGACCACCCTGGCGGGTAGGCAGGCTCTGTTCTAGGAAGTCAAGGGTCCAATGGCGCCATTGTTTTTATCTCCAGCTGGCATGGAGGAAAGCAGGGATGTGTAGGATAAGTGTTGCCTTTTCCCAAGTGCCTTGAAGGGTGCCGATGTCACTCCTGCTCCCAAACCATGGGCAAGAAAGAACTTGGTCACATGGCCACACCTAGTCACAGGGGATGCTGGGAGATGTCATCCAGGCAGCATGTAGATAGGTGAACAATAGGTTTGTGGGGAGCTGCTAGCAGTGTCCTCAAAAGAGCAGTAGCTCTAACACATTAGCTGTTCCATCAAGCTGGAGTAATGGGCTCCATAGTCAACTTAAAAATCACAGTAGGCAATATAGAAGACATCAGGGCTTCACTTGAGCCTAAAAAATCAGCTATAGAGACAGTGGATGGCAGTCTTTTGATTGTGAAGTGGCACATGGGGTGGCTTCCAGTCGGCACTCATGTGCTCCTAGATGCCATTTGTAGGATTACAGGGAGGCAAGCACATCTCTGGTCCTGGTTGGCATCCAGATAGGGCAGAGATACAGACTGCCACGGGAGAACTGGGTGGAGGACAGGCAGCGCTTATCCAGGAGAGAATCTGAGGCAGGGGAACTGTCTTCAGCCATTGAAAAGGCTGCCCAGTGAAAGAGGAGTTAAAACGCAGGGGTGACATGGCCCAGGGTGAATTAAGACTACAGGGAGACGCTATAGGATATGGCTTTGAGCTTGACATCAGGAGTAACTGTGTAGCACTCATCTCCCTTGGGAGCAGCCGTATTTGACACTGAGTCCTCAGGCGCACGGGTTAAGGCAGGGCCAGGAGAGTGCGGGATAGGGATGGTGCAGGAAATCCACTTGCTGGTAGGCAACTCAAGTGAGTATCTGAGAAATCTTTCCAAACTGCGAGCATCACTGATTTTTGTGGGATTCACCGGAAGGCTTAGAGAGCTAGAGAATGTAAGCAGAGTTCAGCAAAGGGACAGTGTTTCCCAGAAAGTTTTGTGCAGCCTGGTATTGGCCCAGCAGAATTTATTCCAGGACATAATTCACTGCAATGTAGAGTGGAATTATTTATAAAGCAAAGAGGTTTGATATTTTTCTATGTAATCTCAATAATTGATTTTTGTTTTCTTATAAGCAAAGAGTATTTTAAAAATTTGAAATACATTCTTTCAGAAAAAAATCTGTATAAATACTTAAACAGAAACAGAATGAGAAAATCCTGACACCATTAAAATAGAACTAAATAATGAGTTGGTAGGGTGACATTTTTGAAACATTTATAAAATACCCCAAATAAATTATATTTTTCATATGTTACTAAGAATTCTTACAGAACTGTAATATGGACTCTGTCAGCTTCCATGTTAAAGCTATTTTTCCCTTCCTGAAATGAGTATGAGCTTCAGGTTAATAGGCTTTGCCTGCAGTCACTCTCCACACCACTAGATGGCAGTGTTAGGCATGACTTGATGAAAGCTTGAGCCCTACTCCAAAGCAAGTTGTTAAATGCGGCCAAATGGTGAAACATGTTTGTAATCAAATGAATAAGAAAATAGTATTATAGTTTATACAAACACCCATAGTTTGGATGCCTTATGACTATTTAAAAATATGTATGCTATAGTTAGAATTAAAAACTGACATTGTGTATGTGTGTTTATTTTTCCTAAATAATACAATAGTATTTCAAATGGCATTGGAATAACAACTGTGAAACTCTTGTGACATAATTTTAAGAACAATTTTTAAGTTCTGATTATTTGTAGGATCAACACAGCACAGTTCCAAATTTTAACTATGAAAGATGTGACGTGCTACTTCGTCCTAAGTTATAACCTGAAAGAAAAAATACTCAATATCATCTGAAAATAATTGGGCTAGCCAAAGAGAATTGCAGACAGATATTTTTGGAGATATGGTAATATTGTTTGATGTTTTGTCTCTCTTTGAAGTCTCGTGTGAGCCATAAGCTGGGTTTTTACCAGAATGTGTGTATATGCAAATGTTAATAAGAAGATAATTGGAATTTTGCAGAGGTGGCTATTATAATCTCACGTTACAGTCTTCAGTGTTGTGTTCCTAAATAACGTACCCTACCTAATTCTTGGGTACAGAGAAGGTGATAGATTCTAATAACTACTTTTTGCACTTCGAAATTAATATCCATGAGTATGTTAGTACCAACAATATGTAGACTCTTTTCAAATCGCAGAACATGAGTAAGTAGGGAACAAGAGTTTATGCTCAGAAACATAGGTAGACATTGATGGTTGATGATATAGACACACACGTGGGTTCTAAGGAAGGATAAAAATAAGGACAGGAAGCTGCACTGTAATAGGTGATTTTTACTTACTGTATATTTCTAATAGTTTAGAAAATGTACTAATGTTTTATGGTAAATTGGTCTTTGAAAAGTCAGTTTTAGTCACGTTGTAAGAGAAGAGAGAGAATTTGCATAGTGAAGAAAGGAATACCTTGTTGCTCCCTGGTGAATGAGAGAACGCTGCCTTGGATTTTACAAAAGTGTTTGACTCCCTTCTGATTTCCCCATCTCTGTTTGCATCCTCCCTTCCCCTCCCCTCCTCTCCTCTCCCTTCCCCTCCTTTTTTTCCCTGCATCTTGGTCTGTCGCCCAGGCTGGAGTGCAGTAGCTCAATCGTATCATCTCACTTCAGCCTCAAGTGATCCTTCCAGGAACCTCAACCTCCCAAGTAGCTGCTGCTACAAGTACATGCCTCCACTCCTGACTTGCATTCTCTTTTTTAGTCACCAAATATTTATTGAGCACCTATTTTATGACAGGCGCTGTTTTGGCACTAAGGATCCTGCACTTATCAAAACAGACAAGATCTTTGTTTCCATTGACTTTTGTAATGGAGGCTAAAAAGCAGTAAACAAAATTAAAAAGTATAATATACAGTATGTCAGATGATAATGTGTACTATGCAGAAATAAACCAGCTAGCAAAGGGAAGGTCAGGGTGTGAGTGGGGTTGCAGTTTTAATGAGTATAGTCAGGAAAGGCTTCAGAGATGAGGTGGCGTTTAACAGAGACCTGAAGGAGTCGAGGAGTGGGCCACATGGAGATATTAGGGAACAGCATTCCAGAATAAGGAGCTGCCAGTGCCAAGGCCCTCAGGTGTAGACATGACCTTGTATGTGCAACCGTGTGGCTAGAGCAGAGTGGTGGGCTGATGGGTGGGGAGGAAGTAGGAGATGAGGCCTGGGAGGTGAGAGGTCACAGGACCTTACAGGCCATTGTGCCAACCTTGGCTTTACTTGGAGGGCCCTGGGGAGCCATTGCATGTTCAATTGGGGAATGAAAGCCTGCTGTACTATTTTTTTCGTTATAGTTTCTATTCTTTTAAAAAAAGCATTTAATCTTTGTATACATCCTTACAGTTTTCAAACTGTGTTTTTATTTCTGCTTCTCAGGTTATCAAATCCTCCCTCAGGGCTATGTTTTGTCATGTGGTCGGTAATTTTTTATTGGGAACTCATTTTCGGCAGATTTTGTTTGCTGTTTGAGTCCCCAGAGTATCTCTGTAGAGGCACTTTGGGTTGACTTCCACTGGATTCTGAGTTTTTGTTGTTCTGGATTAGTCTTGTGTGTTATTTTTCCACCTCAGAGTTCCTATACCATCCAGGCGGGAGTAAATCTAGACCCCAAGTTCAGCTATGGCTTAGGCCTGTTCTTTCTCTTTCCCAAGGCTTTTAATACAGTTATGTTTTTTTGCTGATTTGGTAGACTTTGAATAGAATGTCTGTAGCCTTCTGGAAGTCCAAGATCAGAATGCCATTGCGGTTAGGTTCTGGTGAGGTCCTGTTCTCTTCCTGGCATGCAGGTTGCCACCTTCTTGCTGTGTCCTCACATGGCTGAGAGAGTGTATGTTTTGATCTCTTTTCTTCTTAGGAGGATGCATCTCATCATGGGGGCCCCATGCTCGTGACCTCACCTAAACCTAATTACCTTCAAAGGTCTCACCTCCACATATTGTCATGTTGGGGGTTAGGGCTTCAACATATGAATTTTGGCTCGGAGTGAAGGAGACAGTTCAATCCATAGCCCTGTGTGTGTCTGTATACATTATGTGTGCATGTGTGTATATCTGCCTCCTCATTCTATTCCATTGGTCCATTTATCTGTCCATGCTCTAATTTTTTTAAACTATTTTGCTTTGTTGTATATAGTAGTATCTGGTAGAACAGATTACTCTTTTTTGATGTTCATCTCTTTCAAGAGTAGCCCAACTATGTACTATTCTTTCATGTATATCTTAGAGTAAGTTAATCAGTTATCGTTAAAAAACTCAGCTGGAATTTGAGATAGCATTGAACTTATAGATTGATGTGGGGAAAAATGACACCTTTGTTAATTTTTTCCATCCAAGAGCATGGAATATCTCTCCGTTTATGTACATCGTATGTCTGTACGTTATGTATGTTTTTTAGATTTTAAACTTTTCTTACATAAGTCTTTTGTGTTCCTAGATACCATATAGTTTTTGTTATGGTGAATTATACTGTATTTATTTATTATGTTTCCTAAGTGTAGTTATTTTATTACTGGAGTAGAGATATACTATTGGTTTTTGTAAGTTGGTCATATATTTGGCAGCCATATTGGACTATCCTGATTCTTGATTCTGTTCATTTTTCCAGGTGGCATGATAAGAGCATATTTAACTTTTTAAGAAACTGCCAAACTCTTTTCCGAAGTGTCCATAACGTTTTGCATTCTGATCAACAAAGTATGAAAGTTCTGATTACTCTAATCCTCAGGATCATGTGCTGTTGTCAATTAAAGTCTTTTTTTATCCATTCTAGGGTGTGTAATGGTATTCACTATCATTTTTATTTGCATTTCCCTAACGACTAATGATGTGTTGAGCATCTCTTCATGTATTGTTTGCTGTTTATACATCTTTCAAATCTCATGCCCCCTTCTTGTATTTAATTGAATTGTTTTCTTATTACCAAGTTTTGAGATTTCCTTATATTCTGGTTATCAGTTCTTTATCCGGCTGTGTAATTTGCAAATATTTTCTCCTTGTTTGGCTTGTGTTTTTCATTTTCTTTTAACAGTGACCTTTGAAGAACACAGTTAAACATTTTGATGAAGGCTGGGTGTGGTGGCTCAGCCTGTAATCCCAGCACTTTGGGAGACCAAGGTGAGAAGATTGCCTCAGTCCGCAGGTTCAAGACCAGCCTGGGCAACTTGATGAGACGTCTTCTCTACAATAAATCACAAAAACTAGCTGGACGTGGTGGCCTGTGTCTGTAGTTCCAGCTACCTGGAAGGCTGAGGCAGAAGGATCACCTAGGTCCTGCAGGTGGAGGCTTTTGCTGCTATACTCCAGCCTGGACAACCAGAGTGAGACTCCAACTCAAAAAAAAAATTTGGGGGGCAATGAAATCTAATATATCAGTTTTTTTATATCTCATTTTTTAATTGTGTCTTTTCATACACTGTTGAACAGAATGCAAAATGTTATGGGCACTTCAGAGGACAGTTTGGCAGTTTCTTAAAAGGTTAAGCATGCACTTACCTAAAGTTATAAAGATTTTGTCCTTTCTTGTAGAAGTTTTATAGTTTTAAGTTTTCCATTTAGGTGTAGAATCCACTATGAGTTAATTTTTGTATACGGTGCCAAGTGTACATTGAAGATCATTTGTTTACATGTGGATAGCTAATTTTTCTAGCCTCTTATTGAAAAAAGTATCTGTTTTAAATAGAACTGACTTGGAACCTTTGTCAAAAATTGCTTGACCATGGGCCTATTTCTGAACTATGTATTCAGTTTTATTGTTTATCCTTTTCTTCTGATCCCAGGCTTTTTGGATAAGGGATACTCAATCTGTATATGGAGCTATGATAGATTTTATTTCAGGTAGGGCTTATTTGGGGAATGCTGATATAGTTCATTATAAAGAAGTCTGTTAACATATATTATGTATTTCATTACATCAAAGGCAGCAAAAGTGATAGTTTTACAGTTCAAATATAATCAAGTAATGCCAATGTTTAAACCAAAACCATGACTTTGTATTTTTTTTTTAAAAAATAGTTTTAATTGTGATGTAAAAATGCATAATCTAATATTTACCATCTTAACCATTTTTTAATGTGTACTTAAGTGGTGTTATTTATTCACATTGTTGTTCAACAGAACTTTTTCATCTTGAGTCTTTGTGTGTGGTAGAGCTCTAAGTCCTTATATATATCTGAAGTTATTTTTGCATTTGCTGTCACTTTTAGACAATAATTTGAATGGACATAAATTCTAGATTGAAGTTCTATTTCTTCAGTATTTTAGTAGTAGTGTTCTACTATCTTATTGAATACCTGTGTCTTTGGAAGCTTTTATTGAATTTTCTCTTGTCTTTGTTCTTACCATTTCATCATAATGTGTCTAATTATAGATTCTCTTTATCTAAGCTGTTTAGTTCTCTAATACACCTTTAATTGAAATATTTTTTTGTGTTCTTTTAATCAGCGGTCCCCAACCTTTTTGGCTTCAGGGACCAGTTTCGTGGAAGACATTTTATCCATGAATGGGGGTGTGTTGTGGAGGGATGGACCATCAAACTCATAAGGAGTGTTCAACCTAGATCCTTCGCATGTACAGTTCACCCTAGGGTTTGTACTCCTATGAGAATCTAATGCCGCTGATGATCTGACAGAAGGCGGTGCTCTGCTTGCCACTGTTCACCTCCTACTGTATGGCCCACTTCCTAACAGGCCACGAATGGGTACTTGTCTGTGTCCCAGGGGTTGGGGACCCCTGCTTTAAATGACTTATCTTTTTTTTTTTGAGTTGGAGTCTCACTCGGTTGCCCAGACTGGAGTGCAGTAGCCGCTCCCGGCCACCACAACCTCGCCTGCTGGACTCCGGCGATCCTTCTGCCTCAGCCTTCTGAGTAGCTGGAATTACAGGCACGCGCTACCACGCCCGGCTGATTTTTTGATTTATTGTAGAGATGAGGGCTCGCTGTCCAGGCGGGTCTCGAACCCGCAGGCTCAGGCAATCCACTCACCTCAACCTCCCAAAGGCGCGGATTACAGGCTGAGCCACCGAACCCGGCGACTTACCATTTTTTAAACATCGTTTTCTTTATCTCTTCCTCTCCCCCACCCCAGCAGCCTTTTTTGGCAGTCTGCTATATTTCTAGCTTACTAATTTGTTCTTCAGTTGTATTTATCCTGCTATTTATCTCATTTGTTGTGTTTTTCTACATAGTTTGAGTTCATATTTTTAATATTTTACCTTTTCTATTATAACTATTCATACATTTTATAATTCGAATTCATTGGTTTTAAACATTATTTCATTAGTGATATTGTTCAGTTTGTTTCTCTTTTGTTGTGATTGTCTTCTAAGGTTGTCTGGTGATTCTGGTCTCTGAACTAATGTTCTCCTGATGGGTGTTAAACTGCTTTGGCTGTGATAGATCAGGTAAGAGGAGGAATGAGCTCCCAGGATAGAGAACCCACAGTTGCAGCTGGACCTTTGCTATCCATTCCTGTTTGCTGAGGGTCCAGAGGCATCTAGATTAGTTGACAAAGGGAGGGAATTCACTTTTAAACTCTAGGACATAAGCAGTATTGAAAAGAAGCAACTTCTTTATATGGGAGTTTGCCTGTCCTGGGGGAAAGGAAAGATGAAGAGGAAGAAGTGGTTGAGGAGATGCTGTCTCTTGTCACCAATATCTACCTTGCAGTGTAGCCGTTGACAGATTTAGTGGAGATCTCATTATTAGTACTTTGTGCCAGTTTGTGATGACGTACTTTGGAAGTGATTCTGTTTTCATCTGTTTGCATTATGTACTTGGTGTGGGTCCTGTCAGTCAGGAGACTCCTATATGTCTCTTCTTGAATTTTTCCTGAGTTATTTGATCATCTTACCTTCTACTTCTCTCAGTTCTGTTTTTCTGGAAATCCTATTATCTGGATGTTCAGTCTTCTGGACAGGTCTAGTTTTAGTCTTTTTTTCCCCCCTTGTTTTCTTTCTCTTTGTATTTTTGTTCTCCTTGCTGGGAGATTTCCTGAGTTCTGTCTTCCAACTCTTCTGATTTTTTTTTTAATCAACTTTTATTGAAGTACATGTTCATGGAAAATGTGCATATCATGAGTCCAGAGCTCATTGAATTTTTAGTAGGTGACACCTTCTAAATACCATCCACTTGAATAATAGCACATGCCCCCAAAAGGTCCACTTTTGCTGCCTCCCAGTTTCCTTCCTGCCAAAAGTCTATACTGACTTTTAACACCCTGGTTTAGTTTTGTTTGTTTTTAAACTTTATATAACTGGGAAATGTGGATTCTTCTGTATTTAGTCTCTTTCTTTCAATTTTTTTTGAGTTAGAGTTTCACTCTGTTGCCCAGGCTGGAGTGCAGTGTCACACTCACAGCCACCCCCAGCATTGACCTGCTGGGCTCTGGCAATCCTTCTGCCTCAGTTACTTGAAATTACAGGCGCGCACTATCATGCCCAGCTAATTTTTTATTTATTGTAGAGATGAGGTCTTGCAAAGTTGCCCAGACTGGTCTCAAACTCGTGGACTCAGGCAATCCACTCTCCTCGGCCTCCCAAAGTGCTGGGATTATAGGTTGAGTCACCAAGCCTGACCTCTTTCAATATTATGTTCAGTTTCATTTCTGTTGCTGCAAGTAGCTGTATTTCATTCTTTTTCACTATTGGTGTAGTATTTCAGGTATGAATATACCACCATTTATTCATTCTGTTAATGGACATTGGGATTGTTTATAGTTTGGGTTGACTGCGAATATTGTTATTGTGAATATCCTCGAACATGTCTTCTGTCGCATATATGTACACATTTCTGTTAGGAATATGCCTAGGAGTTGAAAGCTACACCATAGGGTATACATATGTTTAACTTTAGGCGCTATTGCCATTTTTCCTGAGGGTCAGGAATCTAGGAGCAGTTTAGCTGGGTGATTCTGGCCCAGAGTCTCCCTTGTGGTTTTAGTTGGAATGTCAGCAGGGACCACAGTCATCTGAAGGTTTTCCTGGGTCTAGAAGACCCGCTTCCAAACTGGCTCCCTCGCGTGACTACTGTCAGGAAACCTCAGTTCACCGTGGAGCTTCTTGAGTATCCTCATGGTTGGACGGTTAACTTCCTTCCCTCAGGGGAGTGTCCCAGGGTGTCACCAGTTCTTTAATTTTAGTCACTCTAGTGGCTGTGTAGTGGTATTTTGTTATGTTTTTAGTGCACATTTTCTTGATGGCTAATGAGATTGAGTACCTTTTCATCTTTTGGTTTTTAAAATATATTTCCACTATCATATTTTAAATATTCAGTAGCTCTTTTTAGAATTTCTGAATATTCATTTTTCTTGACATCCTGTTTTTGTTTCATGGATAGAATATTTTTTAATTCCTCTCATGGCATTAAGGATAGTTTCCCCTTCCCCAAAAAAGTTTTTATTCCTCTGCACAGTTTTTGTTTCTTCTGAGTTGCTTTCTGCCTCCTTGTTTTCTGCTTTTGATGTTAAGGGTTTTCCTTAAACATCTCTAGGCCTTTGATTATCTGTTTATATTTAAGATCCAATTTTTAAAAAGTTGATTGGAGTCTCTGAATGAGGGACTGGGTATCCATGGGCCTCATTGTGGGTCCCCTGGTTGGGATGTTTCACTGGGAATGCCCAGTATCGGGATCTGTAAATGTATGTCCTTCACCCCCACCCCCATGGGTTGGTCTGATTCCCCAGATCATACTCTCCAGTCTAACACCTGTAGAGTTTATACCTGAAAGTCTCAACATTTAGTATATTGACTTTCACTTGAGTGTATTAGATTTTTAGAATTATATTTACACTTTCAGCTGTGCATATGAGTCCCCCCAGTCTCAAGATCTCCTGTTTTGCCATTTCTAGGTACTAAACCTCCAAACATATGCCAGGATGGGGAGAGGCAGGGAGGGATGCTTTCTAACACCAACCACCGATTCTCTAATTCTTTGAACACCAGCTGGTGTCCAGCAATTCACTTCTGACATCTCTACCTGGAATTAGTATCAGACCCCACAAGTCAAAGTGTTTAGTCTCATACGACTGTCCCCATTTGAGATGCCAGTCACAGGTCCTAGGCCACCTGTACCTCTGACTGACCAACTATAAATTGGGGGTTCCCACAATCCCATCCCCAAACCATGTGTGGACAGAACTCAGAAAGACACTTTACTTACATTTATTGGTTTATTATAAAGGATACAATTGAGAACAGCCAGTGGAAGAGATGCATGCATAGGATCAGGTATGGAGGGGGCGCTCTCCCAGCACCTCCAACCCAGAAGCTCTCTGAATCTCATGTTCAAGAGTTTTTATAGGGCACAGTCTTCAGGACCCTCCTTCCTGGAGGTTGGTGACTAGGACTGAAAGTCCCAACCCTCTCATCATTTGGTCTTTCCAGAGACCAGCTTCATCAGAGGCTATCCAGGACACTACTCTTAAGTAGCCTCATTAGCGTAAATTCAGGTATGATAAGAAGGAGCTCTTTATGAATAAGAAAATAAACTTCTATCTCTCAGGAAATTGGAAGCATTTAGGAGCTCTGTGCAAGAAATGGGAGACAAAGACCAAATCCATTTTTGTGTGATAGCACAGACAGACAGCAGGTAGGCAGAGTTGGCTGGGAGCCAGTACTCTGACTGCCTCTTAGCAGTTATGGAAAAACCTGGTACTGCAGCCCTTGGGGAGTTGGAATATTAACCAGGTTGCTTCTCAGATTTCACTGTTGCTATTTTAGTATTTGGCTTTCCCAGGTTTGCCAAGGTAGTTACCACCGTACTATGCTTCTGTTTTCCAATTTAGAAACATTTTAATGATTGTCAGCTCTTCTATGTCTTTGTGGGTTTATGCCTTTTAAAAAATCCTTTTAGACCAGACTCGGTGGCTCAGCCTGTAATCCCAGCACTTTGGGAGGCTGAGGCAAATGGATTGCCTGAACCTGTGGGTTCGAGACCCACCTAGGCAACTTGAAGAGACCTTGTCTCTACAATAAATCAAAAATTAGCCGAGTGTGGTAGCGCGTGTCTGTAGTTCTGGCTACTTGGAAGACTGAGGCAGAAGGATCACCAGAGCCCAGCAGGTAGAGGCTGCGGTGGCCGGGAGCGTGCACTGCCCTCCAGCCTGGGCGACAGAGTGAGACTCCAACTCAAAAAAAAAAAAAATCCTTTTAATGTCATTTTAATAAAAATGTAAGAAGAACAGAGGTGATAAATATGGATGCTCAATCTATCATCTTTAACTGGTGGTGTAGTTGTGTGTGTGTGTTTTAAGAATATTTGCAATTGTGAATTCAAATTGTTTTCTCTCCATTGATTATATTAAGTTACTGCCACAAGTATTGAAAGATTTTTATTAAGTTTTTTGTTGTTGTGTCACTGTCAAAGTAAAATGGACTTTGTAATCACCATGCTCTGTTGTCTTACTCCATGAGTCTGTTTCCTGGGTCTCTCGATATTTCAGTCAGTTTTGTCTCATCCCCACTTGCACCCAGTCCCACCAACCATGAGCATCTCTTCCAGGCTCATTCCTTACGCACTGTTCTCTGTAATCTAGGGGTGGGCATGGTCAAGGGAGAGCAGCAGGGAGCTGGTTGGTGTCAGGATCTGCCTATAGGAACATAATGGTCTTCTTTCTACAAATGCCCATTTTGCAGCAGAATACATTTCCTAATAGTCTTACCTTAGAGGGACCTTTTCCTTTCCTGATGAACAGATTATATGTTTGACCTAGGTCTTGCTTTATCTCAGTTTTCCAATTCTGTCTGTTGCGTTGCACCGGATAAAGCTTTCTGGGACTGGGCGCAGAGGATCCAGAAGGCTAAGAAACAACTATTATGGTGCCACCAAAATTATTCTGTGAACTGATTTGATTATTTAGACCTATTTAAAAGAATCAATCAGATATTTTATGTAATTCTTTTTCGATTTTGTAGCTTTGTGTCCGGTTTGTATTTGGGTTACTTTGCTACATGTGGTGACAGAGTTAATACCGTGCTAAGGGACTGCATTGCCTAGAGATGAGGGCCAGCGGGAGAGCAGCAGCATACCTGTAATCAAGCAGACACCTTGCACATCAACCGCTGGAATCTCTTTAAGGGAAGTGGGTATTGTGGGCAAAGTTAACAATAAGTGACAGTTGACTTTCTAAATTATTTGACTGTCTGGTCTGTACTTGGACTAAATATTCAACATATGATAATCATAGTTGGAAAGATGATCAGTGTTTTTACTTTAGAAATGAAGCGATGTTTCTCAAAGATAGGACTGCCAACACCTCCACATTTGAAGTGGTCACATTTATTTGTTTAGAAAATTAGATGAGATGCGTTGAACTAATAGATATTTTAGATGGCTTTCCTTTGAATTCCTACTTAAAAGATAAACTTTGTTGAGTTGATATGGTTTTATATGCTTTACTGGTAAGAAAAATTTTTAGAGAGACTCAGAAATCTACCCAGGTGCACCTAACTCAGTTGACAGAGTGGAATTTTGACTCTGAAACCAAGATAAAGGAATGGAAGTTGTCAGGTTTATTCTTTATCATGTTTACCAGTTTGCAGAGGATTGTGCTTCTGACACTGACCACAACAACTGCTTGAGCTTTCCTAATGAGTTACTCAGCGGAGAGCCCACTGCTGTGCCGCTTAAGCCTTTGGATTTTGAGCTCTCTTCTCTTTCCTCACCCTCTTTCGCCTCTTCTCCCTCAGCACCCTCTTCTCCTTTCCCCTTTTTCCTACCTTTTTACTCCATCTTTTCCACTTAGCCCACTCCTCTCTTCCCTTCCAGCAACACCTACTGGTTTGGTTAGGCCTACCAGGGATTTTAGTCAAGAAACACCTGAATGTTACTTACTTTGAATTCTTGAATATGATTGCACAGGGCAGAGTTGACTAATGAAAAATAAGTTTTTCAAAATGTTTATCTAGCGTGAAAGGTGTAATAAGTAGCCACCATCCAGGCGTTTCAGGAAAAGATTAAAGTGCTCTTCCTGCAGAAGTTTTCTTTGACCACTTCCACCTTCAAACGAGGTTACCATCTCTTGTGATATGCTTTCTTAGAACATTTTTCCTTCTCATAACACTTATCATTGTAGAAACTAAATAAAATATAACAAATAGTTTGATATTTACTTTATACCAGCAAGAGACTGTGTCAGTCTGCCTCACTAATGATGCCTCACTATCTTAATTAATTTGGGCTCCTGTAACAAAATGCCCTAGACTGAGTGGCTTATAAGCAACAGAAACTTTATGTCTCACAGTTTTGGAGGGTGGGAGGTCCGAGATCAAGGCACTGGCAGATGCGGAATTTGGTGAAGGCCGGCTTCTTGGTTCGTGGACTACTGTTTTTTCGCTGTGTCCTCATATGACAGAAAGCACGAGAGAGTTCTATGGGGTCTCTTTTACAAAAGGGCACCCATTCACAGAGACTCTGCCCATATGACCTAATCACCTCTCAAAGGCCCCACCTTCTATATCATCAGCATATGAACTTTGGGGACTCTCAGACATTCATTCAGTTGATAACACTTGGTTAGCATGGTGGCTCCCCTAGTGGGTCCGTATATTGGACGGAGGGATCAGCAGAGTAAATAAATAAATGAATGAGAAGTATTTAAGCTTCTGATTCCTTTTCACCTCCTAACTGATCCTGTCACCATCTCAACACCAGCATCTGCTCTGTCCATTCCCCAATCTTATCTCCAGAGGAGATCTTACTCCTTTACACCTTGATAAGCCTTCTGTGACTTCCTCCTGCTGTTTTATCAAGTTTTTTTTTTTTTTTTGAGTCAGAGTCTCACTCTGTCATCCAGGCTGGAGTGTAGTGGCAAGTGCATGACCACCACAGCCTCGACCTGCTGGACTCAGGCGATCCTTCAGCCTCAGCCTTCCAAGTAGCTGGAACCATAGGTGGGTGCCACCATGCCCAGCTAATTTTTTGATTTATTGTAGAGTTGAAGTCTCACCAAGTTTCCCAGGCTGGTCTCGAACCGCTGGACTCAGGCAATCAGGCAATCCTCTTGCCTCTGCCTCCCAAGCGCTGGGATTACAAGAATGAGCCACCGCCTCCCGCCCCCATTCCAGCCACCTTCCCAGCCTTTCTTTCTTCCTTTCTTCCTTTCTTGTCTTCCTTTCCACACCCTAAATGGCATTACCCTTCACTGCTTGTCACTCCTGTGAAATTTCAGATCTCGCTGGATTCATTTATGCTGCCATTTCTGGGTACAGCATGCCTTCTTCCCTTTACTTGGCAAACGCCTGCCAAGCAAGCAAGGATAACTTCAAGTCCCGCCACCCCCTGTATATTTCTACTCTCTGAAACCTGCTCCAGCCAGAGTTAACCACCCTTTCTTCTGTGCTCACAGATGACTTTGTGCTTGCAAGTTACATAGAACATTGATTAATTGAAATTGTAATTATTTTACCTAATTGACCACTCTCTCAGCTTGATGCTTCTGAAAGAGCAGGATCTTACTCTCTTATATAGTTCCCTCAGCATGGAGTAGTGGAATAAATGTCCTTTAATATCAGAGATACCTGATTGTGATTGGTCTGCCTCCTGCTAGTTGCTTTGATTATTTTTTGCACTGATCACTAATACCCCTTGTCCTTCCCTCCATCCCTCTCTCCCTCCCTTCTTTCCATCTTTTTCTTGGTACGCTCCCTCAAATCTGTTACTCATAAGAAAAATACAAAAATTGAATTTCACATTTGGGCTCTGTGATATTTTTAAAGGATTGAAATGTTGTGGCCGGGCTCGGTGGCTCAACCTGTAATCTCAGCACTTTGGGAGGCCGAGGCAAGTGGATTGCCTGAGGCTGTGGGTTCAAGACCCCCCCCGGGCAACTTGGTGAGACCTCGTCTCTACAATAAATTTTTAAAAAATTAACTGGGTGTGGTAGTGTGCGCCTGTCGTTCCAGCTACTTGGAGGGCTGAGGAGGAAGGTTCGCTGGAGCCCAGCAGGTTGAGGCTGCAGTGGCCGGGAGCGTGCCATTGCACTCCAGTCTGGGTGACAGAGTGAGACTCCAACTCAAAAAAAAAAAAAAGAAATGTTGTGGATTTATAAAGTGATTTCCAGGATCTTACCTGGAGAGAAACATAGAATCCTTTCATTCTTAAATTCTCAGGATCTCTGCTTTCTCAGCCAGCACGTTTGCACCCTTTCATCTCAGTTCAGTATTTGGGTGTCAGATACTATGTGTCCAACATTGTGCTTGGGGACGAGTCACCCTGGCAGTACCGTGCCCCTCCTAGGTACCCTGCAAGTGTGCCTGTTGGAGTGCTGCTTTCAGTCCTCAGAACAAGCCTGGAAGCAGGGAACTCTCATCTCCTTTGAGGAAACAGGCTTAGAAACCTTCAGTACCATCTTTCGTTAACTGGTAAAAGAAAAATCATGATGTTGGAAGATATGTACAAGCAGCTCTTCTTGCCACACTTATGTCTTTGACATTGGCTGAGGGATGATCAGGAATGAGATTGCCAGTCAGTTTAGTCAAAATATTAGTAATATTTGAAGCCCTGTACCTTCTGAAAGTGGAAAGCAGAGGTGCTCACCCTTAAGGATTGGCTAATTGTGAAAGGAGACTCAGGCTTTTAACACTGTAGAGATTTCAGAAGTGCCAGTCTCAGTGGCCAGAATGTCTTTGCAGGGGACAGGTTTAATGTATTATGTTTAAAGGGGTCTGTAAGATATCACCAGGAGGCTATGTGAAGCCACATGATCAGTATTTCATATGTAAACCTGAAGGGCAGTGGTATAGTTGACCTGAGCTAGAGTTTTCTCACCCCCTGCCCTTTTGATGTTGTGGTCACATCACCCTTTGTTGTGGGGCTGCCCTGCGCGGTGCAAGGTGACTAGCAGCGTTGCTGGCCTCCACCCAGTAGACGCCGCTAGCAAAACCACCTTTCCCCATCATGACAATTAAAAATATTTCAGATACTGCTAGATGACACTGGAGGGCAGTCATCCCTGATGGAGAATCAGAATGTGCATGGTGCTGGGTGATAAATAGAACCTTGGAAAAAGCCCACACCCTTGAGGAGCACATGACCTGTGAAGCTTGTTGAGACCTTTTTGGCTAGGTAGCATATTTCTAGTAGTTGACTGAAATAGCTTTGGTTGAGGCTATTAGTAAAAATTTGTTTCAAAGAAATTGAACATCTGCTTTCATTTCTGCTTTTCTAAGTTGCTTTGCTACTCAATTCCCTTATTTTAGCTGTCTTCCTCTTAGAACTTAAAATATTTGAGTATGTCAGAATTTCCAGTCTTATAGGAAATATGCTTTGTTCAGACAGAAATAAAAATATTAAGAACTGTTAGGATAGGATGATGGAAAATTTAATACTAGAGAAGTCAGACTCAGGTGACAGCAATGGAGATACTTTAAAAGCGAAGGAAAAAAGAAGTCTGGTTGTATTTAAGATTCATTTCCTGTTCTTGTTTATTATTGGAAAGTTGCACCTTGTAAAAGATTTTAGATTCAGATCATTGTATTATTCTAAGAAAAAATTTTCAAAATGCTAACCACATCTTGGTAACCATAGCAAAATATGCAACACACAAAAATAATCTCATACCTATCTTAGGGTTCAATTTTTAAATATATGTTATATGTTCAGTTCTGCAATATCTTATGTGCTTTTGTTATCTGAACTGACTGGATTGTTAGTTGAAGTAATAGAATAACTCTGGCTGATACAGCAGAAAGGGAATTTATTATTAAAGTAGCTCTGAGAATATTTGGGAGGGCAAAGAGCCAGTCTTAGATGCACCAAAGCTAGAATCAACACTCAAAATTCTCTTCTCCCCTAAAATTATGTTATTTTCTTAATGTCTAATATTGGCTTCTAAGACATAAGATTCAGAGGGCACCTTGGTCTTACAGGGTTTTCCCGGTGTGTGGAACAGTGCCTGACTCATAGAGGCACTTAATAAATATTTCTTATATAAAGAAATAACTAGACCAAGAATATGTTTGTAACAACATGGAGAACAAATTACCAAGTAACATTATGATAGTTTACCCTTTCTCTTAAGAAATCTTAATTAGTATATCAAGCTGTTTTGTACCATCGAGCCTTGTTTTGCATATGTTCCTGATTTACATGAACACCACAGCAGTCTTGCAAGAGTAGGCGTTGGTGTTGCTGTTGCTGTGACCTACGTGAGAAAGCTGAGGGTCTGAGGACTGACTAAGTCACTGGGTGACGCTTCGTAAGTGGCGAGCCTGGGTGGAAACTCATGCCCATCTGACTGTGAGCCCAGACAGTCAGCTCTAGGCAGCAAACCTTAAATGCCACTTTCTTTTTAAGGTAAAACGTCTAATTAATGGTCGTTTAGTCACTGTACTAGAAAGTAATCTGAGTGTATAAAGTTGCCGAGCTGAGGCTTTCTGTGTGGATTTTCAGCTGCAACAATGCAGATGTGTGTGAACATTAGGGTCCAAAAGACACCTCATGTGATTGTGTTCATGTTTGGATGCTAAAATGAGAATTACAAATACACACACGCCACGGAGATTGAAGGGGAGGTGCCCAAGAATGGGCTTTGAAGGAGCACCAACTGTGAGGCACTCCGTTTAAGTAACCATTACTTTTAATTTATTAAACTGAAAAAGCTGTGCTGTTTCTTTTAGTAGCTACCAAATGGAGCCACTGATGTTTTTCACTTTAAATAGTTCAGGCTTATAGAAGAGTTGCAAGACTTGGACAAAGAACTCTCTTACACCCTAAACCCAGATGCTCTTGTTAACATTTTCTGTATTTGCTTAATCATTTTCTCTCTACATACATAGGGCGTTTTTTCTGAATCATTTGAAAGCAAGTTATAGACATCATGTCCCTTGACTCCTGAATACATCAGTATGTATTACTTTATTTATATTTGGCAATTGTCCAAATAATGTCCTTTATAGCAAAAAATGAAAAAATAGTTCTGGTCCATGATCGGTCCAGTATTCTATCTTGCATTCAGTTACATCCCTTCCTCTTTAATTTGGTCAGTTTCTGAGTCTGGCTTTGGCATCTTGGCATGTATGAAGAATGTAAGCCAGTACTTATAGAAGATGGTACATATTTTAATGCTGTGGTAAAATTAAAGTTTTTAAAGGCAACGCAGTAGATGGAAATAATGTGTAATTTTCATATTTCTCTTGGTATAACTTTGGAAACTTTTGTTTTGAAAAATATTAATCACACTGCAGAAAGTATAATAAAATGAGCCTTGTTTCCTACATTCAATAATTAATATTTTTGCTATTCTTCCTTCTATCCCCTGGCATTTTTAGTTGAAGTATTTTGAAGCAGTTTCTAGGCATCATAATATTTTATTCTATATTTCAATAAACTCTAAAATAAATACTTTCTTTTCTTTTCTTTTCTTTTTTATAAGACAGAGTCTTGCTCTGTCCCCAGGCTGGTGTGTAGTGGCGTGATTTTAGCTCACTACAGCCTCTAACTCCTTTGCTCAAGTGATCTTCCTGTCTTAGTCTCCTGAGTAGCTAGGACTATAGGCGTATGCCATCATGCCCAGCTAACTTTAAATTTTTTGTAGAGACTGGGTCTTGCTGTGTTGCCCAGGCTTGTCTCAAACTCCTGGCCTCATGTACAGTTGTACTCCTGGTACAGTTCTACAGACCCAACCGGGGCTGGAGTTTGCAGTTCCAGCTTCCTGATCTGTAGCTTCTGCTGAAGTGGCTTGACCCTGGAGTTCACAGTTGATACAATTACTTTGTGATTTCCCATTCTCCTTTGTGTGTCAGAGGGAGGAGTTCTCCCAGTAGACCAGCCCTTCTGTGTGCTTTCGGAGTCTATTCCTACAGGCACAGCCTGGATCTGCCCTTTCTAACCCTTTCAACAATTATATAAGCACCTAATTCTATGTACTAAATCTTTTTCCACCCAAAATAACTTGAGATTTCTATTATCTATAACTGAATCTTGGTTGACAGAACTGGTAATCAAAAGAGTGTCACTTTTATATTTGACTTCAACTGTATGTGTACAAAGCAGTGTATCTGGATCTGAAATGTTTAGATTTGAACTGGGATATAGTTTTTCATTGTGGTCCTTTTTGTTAGATCCATTTCCTCAAAAAGTATTATGTGTGTGCATGTGTCTATGAAACTTTGCAGATCTTTTTATATGACTTTCTGATATAACCTATTCTTTGCTTGTGACTTTGTCACCACCAGCCATCTTTTTTTTTTTTTTTTTTTTTTTTGTGTTGGGGTCATACTCTATCATCCAGGCTGGAGGGCAGTGACACAACCATGGCTTACCGCAGCCTCAACCTCCTGGGCTCAATCAGCCTCCTGAGTAGCTAGGACTATGGGCATGTGCTACCACACCCAGCTTATTTTTTTTTATTTATGTAGAGACAGGGTCTCATTTTATTGCCCAAGCTGATCTCAAACTCCTCGGCACAAGCAGTCCTCTCGCCTTGGCCTCCCAAAGTGCTAGGATGACAAGTGTGAACCACCATGCCCAGCCTCTGCTAGCCTTCTATTAGGACTTTTTGAAGGTTTGTTACATGTGTCCTTAGATCATGGCCATTGTGCATCCCTTTTCCCTATGATTTGGGTTGCTGTAGTTAACTGATTAGAGATGGAGACTAACAGCCCCCTCTTTCTCTGACAGATTCTTTCTGAATCTGTCCTTGAATTTCTGCTTCCATCCACTGATGTAATAAGAATAAGGGAATGTATTTGAGACTATACTTGCCTTTTTTTTCCCCGAAATTTATTATAGAAAATTTCAAATATACACAAATACAGAGAGCATAGGATAATAACTACATATCACCTTATAATCATCTTGTAAAACATACAAATTATTTGACAGCTGGATCCCTAATGGTACACATTTTCCAAGTTTTCATTTTACCACTTGACTTCTAAATTCAGCATTACTGAGGGCTACAGTGTCCCTCCAACCTGCCCCAGCCTCAGAGTTGCCAGTCTCTCAGGGTCCCTCAGGAGGCCTGAGTGCATGCAGGCACAGGTAGGTACCAGGTTTCAGGCAGAGTGGTAAGAGATTATTGGGTCTTAAAACCAGGACTGCTTTGATTCCTTGTCATGTGGAGTGTCAAGTCTATAGATCTGTTTTGATGTCTTCTTCTTAACTGCTGTTCTTTAAACAAACCGATATCATTTACTTTCAGTACTTTTTTCCTTGCCCTTGTTCCCTTAGTGGTGGAAAAATAGGCACTACTACATGAACTGGCCTTTGCAAATACTTTCATTACTCTTGAATTATAATACATGATAGACCAAAACATAAAACAGTTTTCATTTATATTTTTAAAGCCTAATACAGGCCACAGCCCTATATATTTTCACCATGTGGCCAAAAAAATCCCCCCAAAATGTTATTTCACTACAGGACTTGAGGGGAAAATTGTGGAGCCGCTACCCTCAAGCAATAAGAACACATCAAAATGTTACTTTTTTAGATTAGATCTCAAACCTTTAGTAGTATCTGTATAGTTTCATTCTGACATGCTTTTTTTCTTCTTAAAACTTGCCTGGGTAAAGTCATTCTTATAAGATACAGAAGCTAGAAACAAATGTTCTCACACTCTGAGAAAGCTGATAAAAGCCAATCGAAAAAGCATCTGAGTACTTGTTTTAGATCAGTTGCCGTAGGGCCTGTGGGGACAGTAAGTGATGCTGCACCTGCCCATGAGGGACTTGTGCTTCGCTTGTGTGTATAGGGCATCTGAGAGCATTACTGACTGCGAGAAACAGTAGAGTAAGCATGCAGATCCTGAGGAAGAGAAGGATTTTACAAGCATGCAGATCCTGAGGAAGAGAAGGATTTTACATGTTGGAGGAAGATAAACTGTTGAAAGAAAACTAAATCATGTATTTCCCATGTCTGTTGCCCTCTGAAACACTTTCTTCTAACAACTAAGCAAAGATTTCTCTAAGTGTGAATATGCACTATCAGAGATAAGTCGTTGTAAGCAGTCATATGCAGCTTTTTTTTTAAAATGTGGAAGTCAGTAGAAAAGCCAATGGTGCTCCTTTTATATTCTCAGCAGAAAACTAACTCTCTCTCTCTTTTTTTTGAGTCAGAGTCTCACTCTGTCACCCAGGCTGAAGTGCAGTGGTATGATCCTGGCTCACCGCAGCCTCGACCCCCTGGGCTCAGGTGATCCTTCCACCTCAGCCTCACGAGTAGCTGGGGTTACAGGCATACCCACACCTGGCTAATGTTTTGACTTTTTGTAGAGATGGAGTCTTGCCATTTTGCCCAGCCTCGTCTCGAACTGCTGGACTCGACTTGAAAGTGTGCCTTGGTCTCCCAAAGTGCTGAGATTACAGACTTGAGCCACTGCACCCAGCTCAGAGAACTTTATTTTTGGAGAAGAAATCCTTACTGATTTAAATGTCATTCTAGTTTCCAATTTAATATATTTTCCATGTTGGCTATTTTATTACCAAACAAGTATGAGTGACCTGTGGCTGCCTAGCCAATTATAACATACAATTCCATCAACTTCCTATTCACCAGAGTTTAATAATGCAGATCGCATAGTATCCTCAGCTAATATTTGATGAACTATAGTCAACATATATTTTTTTGAGCATGTCTGTGTTCAAGGTGCTGTGCTCAGAACTCCTCAGAACAGAAACAAGTAAAAGCCAGTAGAATTTGTGTGTTGCTTGGTGGATTCAGGTCTCCAGGCCAGCATGTTTTCTTCTTCCTTTGTTGGACGATAGAATATGTCTAGGTTACAGCTATGTGACATAGACTGTAAAAGTCAAATGCATTGAGGAAAGGAAGATGGGTGGCTTTGAGTATTCAAAGAAAAGGAGAAGGTATGTTTTGGATGTAAGTATAAATAATAGGGAGAGGAAGCAGAATCATCGGCCAGTGAGAACCAAATATTTATTCTATCCTTGGGACAGAGACAAAATCAATTTGAAAGGTACATATTGAGCAACAAAGGAAAATTAGATCAGAGGGACTTGAAAGTGTGGGAGAGGAACTTGGACTTGATGTGGTAGATCATGGGGAACTATTCTCAATCCTTCAGTGTGAAATGACACAATGAAAGTGGGATTAAGGAAGATTACGGTTTTTTGTCAAGAGAGCTCGACGGTGTCTGCATTTTTCTTTTCTTACACTCTGTGTGTTGGTATTTTCATTCCAAGTAGGTTAAACACTGTATTAATCAGAATAGGGTAGCTTATGTGGCACCCACGAATTAGCCCTGCAGTCACAATGAGTTCCAACAGAGGGTGTTTCTCTTGTGCAGCTCTCCTCCATCACAGGTGGGTGGGGCATGGGTGTGAGTTCTCACTTGCTCATTCAGGGACCCAGGCTGACAAACGAATGTGTCTCCAGCCAGTACATCGTGGATTGCTGTGGCCGCAGAGAGCTGCTCTGTCACACTTTAGCCTGGAAATGACTTATGTCATTTTTCTCTCCAACCCAGTGTTCCCCTGCCCCACCAGGAAACGTGAGGGTATTTGGTGAGCAGTGTCTCAAGGCTTTTGAGGATACAGAACATGTGATTTTACTTGTTTGAGGGAGAAAATAGAGTAATGAGAGTATTGATCCAGAGCCAGACCTCCAGAGTATATGACCTAGCTCTCCAACTTACTAGCTGTGTGACCTTGGGCAAATTATTCAACCTCTCTGGAGCATAGTTTCATCTTTCATTCAAAATGGAGATAATAAATATAACGAATCTCATAGGATTATTGTGAGATTTGAGGGAGCTTATATATGCAAAGTGTTTAAAGCACCATGCTACATAATTGTTAGCAAGTATTTATCATAGTTATTATTCTTAATTTAATGTGCTGGCTTCTACTACAGTATCCTAAAGGAAGGCTAAAGGTTCCCTGACTCTAGCTGAGGGGCCCCGAGGGACAGAGGTTGTAATTTAGGGGCCCAGTGGCTACCATCTAGACTAGGATGATGATACTGGGTGAAGGAAAGCCGGGCAAGAGGGCATACAGGAAGAGAAGCCCAAGCAAGACTGTGTCCACCATCTAAGTTCTGTGGTCAGGTGGGGGTGATGCAGAATGCGGGTGGAGTTTGCAGAGAAATTGGGGTGCCCTGAGGGGAAGGATGACTGGCTGAATTCAGATGTGGGTTAGGGGAGGTGTCCAAGGCTCTGGAGGCCACAGGAAAGGGAGCATCTGCCTCTTACCTGGCAAGTTTCAGTAAGGGGTGGCCCTGAATGCTTCGTGCAGGCCACGGGCCATGGTTGGATGGTTTAGGCTTAAATTCCAGCTCTCCCGTCCATGGGTCTTGGAGCTCTAGTTTCTCCATCAGCACAATGGGGATGATATTGCCCCATCTCTTTAGGTTCTGGGATTAGATGAGGGAATGCCTGTGCAGTGCCTGGAAAGTGTTGTGTAGGAGATAATCACTAACGTTCATGATTAGCTCTTAAGGTTTTAAGTGAATAGAAATTTGGGGTCATCATGTAAGCAATCCATTTTTCTGAGTTTAATGTCCAACCCCCATTGGCAGCAAGTGCTGATGAGTACTATTCGTGTGGTCCTCACAGGGTTCAAAGGCCTGAGCCTTGTCGCCAGATCACTTCTAACCCTCGTGCTTTTTATTTTCTGATTCTTCACCCCAGTTGTCAATGAGCAACTATTTTTAGCTTTGCAGAGAATAACAAATTACAAGGGGCTGAACAGTGACCAAAGTAGACTGTTTTAAGGGCTAATTTAAGAGCAGTGTTTTCCTTTTGAAAATTGCATGCCCCTTTGTACGCATTGGTAGGAGCCACTGTTCTTGCTCTTGAAGTAGAAAATGATTTCTGTATCTAATTTTAAATTGGCTTGTTGTGTCATTAGATCTCTCTTTTAATATGTCTAGTCTAAATGACAGGGTCTTCAAGGGCATATGCTCTACACTGTGCAACTGTCTTCATTTACCCATGAAGCTGGGTATATAGCATATGCTATTAAACATTTAGGGTATTTATTTTCATTTCACTGAGAATTAAGAACTTCACAAGTATTTCAATAGGGCTTTAGAATTTTGTTGGTAATAGTACAAAACATGAGAATTCAAGTAAATGAATATTTGAGAACCTTCTATGCCATGCAGACATGGAGGGACAGGTCCTTGTCCTCATGGAGTTTATAGCCTCACCAAGTTTGTAATCTGCCTATTGTTGGGTTATTTGTCCTAGTAATGGGCTAGGTGGTCTGCTGGCAAATAATGCAGCATTTAAGCCTTCTAATGCTTTCTCAGTGTTCACATCATTCAGTTCTATCTTCTTTATGGCTGGGATGTGGAACTGGGGTTACATTCCTGATGCTGCTTTTAATTTACCAGCTGCTTTTTCTGAACTAAGGTTTCTTTATAAAATATGGGCAGTACTGTCTGCTCATCCTGGTTCACAGGCTTGTCAAAAGGAAGACATTGCATAATTTTGCAATTGTAAGTTATTAAGCTCTACTAATAACAGCTGATGTTTACTATTCTATATTATATAGATTCTGTGCTATCACTGAATAGTCAGTGCATTTACACTGAATAGTCAGTGCATTATCACTGAATAGTCAGAGCTGTTTACTAAATAGCTCTGAAGGTTTTTTTTTTAATTAGCCAGATGGTCCTGTTAGACATCAAAATAAAACAAGGAAGAAGCAATTATAATCAGCTGCCATCATAACTGTTCATTTTCCTAGATGAACTTTTCTGGCTCTGAGTTATTATTAACAAATGTTAGTCATTCATCACATAATTTATATATAAAATACTTATAGTGTTGTGATTTTCAAGCAATGTGTTATATATAGGGTCACCTTCTTTGTTCTGTGGCAGAATATGAAAATTACACAGCATTGCCCTGTTCTCCCCCAGAAATAATGTGCAGCTAACTAATCACAAGACAGCGGGAGGGCGCCTGTGGCCATGTGTGGACACTGCTTAGTGATCAGAATGGACAGCAAGAGCCTTGGAAGGAGAGTGATTAGCTCAATTTGACTGGAGTGTAGACTTTAGAAAAAACATGAGTTGGGGTAGGATTCGAGCTTACCTTTTTGACAGTATGGCCACCGAGTGGATAAAATCACTATGTAGATTTGTAGTACAGTGGAGGGAGGAGGCAGAAATGGGAACAGAGAAGTGAATGTTATTCCTTTGTCAGATGCCATAGGTATTTACTTTCTTGTTTGAAGGATCCGAAGAATTGGCTGTTGGCCCAGAGAGGACTGTCGTCTATTCTGAGGCGGCAGCTGGCTCATCCGTTCCATGGAGAGCCTACGCTCCATTGTCATTACTGAGCCAGCGCACCACAGACTCTGGCGCTCGGGAAACTCTGCTCCCGGTTTCCATCAGTTGCCTTCTCAATGGTTTTTCTTTAGAGATTCAACTCAAATGACAAGCCAGTGCCACCTTGCATAAAATTCAGCTTTTAGCCCTTTCTTTTCCTTCTTTGGGGAAAGTTTACAGGTGGAGTGGACAGGTGCTAAGATCCTGACTTCCATCCATGTGGCTTCATCTGTCTCCGTAAGGTGTTACAAAAACCAGGGCCTGTTTTCAACAGTGGCTTTGAGGTCAGGTGGCTCTTTGTGAAATTAATTTTATGCAGATCTGAAAGTATTAATAAATGGTGTTGAATCAACAATCAATATAAATTTTCTTTCAGAGTAAAAGTTGAAAATGAGTAAGATAAGAATTTAAGGAATATTATTTCCAGAGTGTAAAGTCCAATACAAACTTAAAATGTGACTCTGGATTTAGCATTTTCTTTTTTTAAATTTTACCTCCTGTTAACAAAATTGGTATCATTGCCAACAGAGATAGTTATTGTCTTGGAGTAGTTTCGGGGGTAAAACAAATTTGAACTGACAGACAGATTGAGTACTTACTTGCACACGTTATGCCACACATACTAAGGCATTTGAGCAAGTATATAATGTTGTAATGAATCTTGGAAACTATTAAGTTTATAATTTTGTATTTTACTCCTTATCTTATTTAGACAAGGAGCAACTATATCTTTTACTGCTTACCATACCAATCCCCACCACCACCACCACACACATACTTTCTGGTAACTTAAACTGATTAAACAACAGATACAAGGTACTATCAACTTGGAGAAAAAAAGAGAAATGATCTCTTAGAGACCCAAAGAAAACCAAGCATATATGCATATTTTTTATTCCTCAGAAGAATTTAGCAAGTAGACTCCCTCCCCATGGGTGCCTCCATGTAAAATTCTTGTCATATTCCTAAACAGGCCCTGAAAGACTATGTTGGATATTTGGGGAGAAGCTGATTGCTTTCATTGCCCCAGTCTTCACCATCATTTATAATGTTGCTGTTCAGGTCTATCTGTTGCTAATTGTGTTTTCCCTGTATCTCTGCTGACAGTTGATAGTGAGCAATGAGGGACATACTCACACTTTTGTAGCATCCTGTTCTTTATTCCAAAAGAGTTCTTTGAAACAGTTTTATGACTCAGAACAAAACAAAACAAAAGACTGGTGTTATTGAGAGGATAAAATTTAAGATTGGAAGAAACGGGGACTTCAGAAATATGTTACCAAAAAATAAATGTTACGATATTCACATTTTTACACTGGCTATATACAACCTATTTAGTCTTTTTTCTTTTTCCAAGTTATTGGCAGGAATCATTAATGATTACTTCTTTAAAAAAACAAACCTTTCCCCTTCACATTGAGCATTATGAAGACAGCCTCCCTTTGGTTCATTTACCAATAGAACTTTGCTTTCTTTGACTTTACTTCCAAGATGGGAAAAATTGCCCAATGAAAGGAATTTAAAAGAATCCTAATTGGAAGTTGATCATTTTGCTTTATAAGAAAAGCCCTGCAAGCTTTTTCATACAGTTTACTTTGCTGTAAATGCAAAATGTATTCCTTTTTACTTTCCATTTAAAGACTTGGAATGTATCATCAACTGCGTTTCCGTCATTTCACGTGAATTTTCTTCAGGGGCTGACCTCACAGCACTGGAAATGGATACACTGACTTGTCGTTTCAGCATCTTCATAACCTTTCTCTTATACCCTTTACATGCAAAGAAATATATAAAAGGGTCCATGCAGCAATTGAAGTTCATCAGGCATACTGTAAAGTGCAGAGAAATCTGGAATGAATGTCTTTGGCTACATTCCAGGAGATCAGGAAAACAAAGCTTCTTAATCATGTGTTGAATAATTGCAACATGGTAAGGTGTGAAACAGAGAACAAACACAACAATGATAAAAATAATTGTGTTGAGAGCCTTTTTGTTTACACCAGATTTCTCAGCTAGCGGGTTTTGTTTGGCAGTTTTAAAGAGTTTGCAGCAGATTTGAGAGTAGCAGATGAGAATGATTGTAAGTGGAAGCACGTAGCCTATGAAACACGCACCAAGCAGAATCCAGGGTAGAGACGTTGTTCCTTCAAAGTTTGGATACTCCATGCATGTAATCCTTTCAGGCTCCTGCTTTGACATAGGGTTTATGAGGAGTGGGAGTGTTTGAGCAAATACTAGAATCCAGACAAATATGCACACACCTTTCGCATGTTCAATCCTTTTCATCTTGTTGTAACGTAGAGGGTGTACCACAGCAAAGAAGCGGTCAATGCTCAGGCAGGTCATAAAGTTAACACCTGCATATGTGTTGATATAAAACACAAGAGCAGTCATCCTACACAAAGCATCGCCAATTTTCCAGTCAAAGCCCAGTGCATAGTAGGCTATTCGCGTGGGCAATGCTGTGGTAAAAAGTATATCAGAAATCACCAAATTTGTTGAATAGAGGGTGGTAGAGTTGATTTTTTTTCTGTTTTGAACAATGACGACTAAGGCCAACAAGTTTCCCACAAGCCCAATGATGAAGACAAGGCAGTAATGAAGAGGCATTAATATTCTGGCTGTGTCTTGGTGAGCATAGAGGTCACAGTCATTTCCCTGAGGAGCTGTAGAGGGTATAGTAAAATTGTCAGCCATTTTTATATCCATTGGTGGGGACCAAGGTCTCTAGAAAAAAAACAAGAAGGGTCATTTAATTGAAAGCATATTCACCCAGTTTGATTGCTCATCAGTTTAAATATATATATATATATATGTATTTAGCTCACAGCATTTTTTATATATATAGTTTTTTTAAATATTAAGATTTATGTAATTTCAAAAAAATCTATGACACATAATATGGCTTCATATGATAACAGTTTGGAAGAACAGAGAATGAATTTATTTCTTTACTCTCACAATTTGGTGGTTTTGGCAAGCCCTGGCAAAGGAAATAGAACCATCTAAGTAGGACAAATGCATTTTTGTGACAAAAGGGAACACACTAACTTTTTAGGTAGAAATTCCCCTTCCTGTTTCTGAATCATTGGTTAAGAATAAAATAATGAAAAGCACCCCACATTTCAGATGGGCATTAGACTTTGCATTTAAATTGAATTTCAGTTAGACTTTTTTTTTTTTTCCCCAAATGTATATCACTGCCAGGAAATGAAATCAGTCACACATTGATGTAGTGAAATGTGAACTTACCACAGTGATCTGATTTGTGTTAACCTAAAAGTTTGAGAAATAAGCTTAGTCCATGTTAGGAACTGAAAGTTAGGTTTTCTTTAAAAAAAAAAAAAAAAAAGACAACCACGATAACCATGACTAAAGTGACAAAAAAGAAGAAAGAAGGAAAATAAGAGAGAAAAAGACTTAAGCTACTTCAAGGGGAAATTAACTAATTTTTAGACTTTCTCACTCCCAAGGTGCTCCGTGGGTACGTGCAGGACACATTCCTATATTTGCACAGAGTAGCATGCATCATGCATGAGGTATTTTGTGCCCTGCCTTATTCACTGAACATTTTCATGTCGGTGTAATCTATGTATTCATTTTATGTGTAGATTTTTTTGTGGGCATGTATTCCAGTAGTCCAGTGTGTTAATGTGTTCTTTGCCTTAGCTGTTCCCTTGATGAACATGTGGATTCTTTCCAATCCTTTCTTGCTATAAACAATGATAAGACAAATTTCAAGTTCTAAATTGAAAGTGGAAAGTTCCTACAATAAAGCTCCTACAATAAAGCTCCATATATGAGGGTACACTTGAATAAAATCAGGGAGAGCAGAGCAATAAAATGTATATATTTTTAGAAGAAAAATAATTTCTGTGATAGGACTGTGCATAAATATCACCTGGAATTCACCAAAATGAAGGGAAACTTTCAACATATATAAGTGCTGCTGCTGTATATTCATTGGAAAAGACTATCCTACCTTGATCAAAAGTAGCATCTACAAATCTGCTTCTCTACCTGCTTTGTTAAATGAATTGGGTCTCCGCTAACTGCCTTCTAATCACCTTAAAGCGGTGATGCTCACAGGCTCTGGGGGCTATCCGAGTATTGCCCTCACGTTAAAGGTATGCATTGCATATAGTGTTCACAGGCTTTTCATTGCAATCTGGACATATAACCTAAAGCAAGAGACATCAAAAATGGAAATAGAGCATTTTATTATCCAAGAGAAGACCAGGAAGGTGATGACTATGGGGAAAAAGCAAAGAATGAGGATGGTAGGTAGAAAGCACAAAATAAGAGGGTAGGAGGGTAGACATCACAACAGAATTAAATGGGTTGACCATGCCTGTTAAAAGAGAGCATTAGTTTAGATTTTTTTAAAAAGAGCTGTAACTCAGAGTGATTCAGAAAGGTTGAAAATAAAGGCATGGGAAAGCACATTTCAGGCAGATTCCAACCAATAAAAAGGTAGAATGGCAATGTTTACATCAGAAAAAGTAGACTTCACAACAAATTACATATTAATAGGAATAAGGAAAGTTACAACAAAAGTTAAAAAGAACAATCCATAAAGAGCATAAAAATAGTCATGACATATACATGTAACAGCAAAATGTGACAGAATTTGATGGAGCAATTAGCAAATCCACAACTCTGATGTGAGCTCTTAACACATTTCTATTAGACTATGCCAGATAAAAAGGAGATGAAGACTTAGGAAGTTGACTCAACATGATTTAAAACTTACAGAATTTGTGCTGAAGACATGTGAGCACATCTGCAAGTCTGACCATGTACTAAATCATCTGAGGATTCTCAGAATGCTCAGAAAATCATTTAACAGGTCACATTGCCTGACTACAGAGCAGCTAAACTAGAAACCAATGATAAAAGGATACATTTGGAAACTAAAAAAAGATTTCTGAGGAACTCATGGGTTAAAGAAGAAATCATCATGGAAATTCTGAAATGTTTAGAACGAAATGACAAAAATACCACCTGTGAAAACTGTGGGATGCAGCCAAGGCATTAATCTGAGATCGATGTAAAGCCTTGGATGCATTTATTTAAAAAAGAAAGGGTTGAAAATAGATAAGTTAAATATACAGCTCAGGAAAATAGAAAAGAACTGAGTTTGTCCAAAGAAAGAAGAAAATAATAAAGATAATTACAGCAATTAGTGAAGTAGAAAACAAAAGACAATGGATGTAGACTATATTCTGCATAGGCAAAAAGAATGGCGTAGTTCTTAAGCAGGACCTCTTGGGGACTGCATTGTGGAATGAAAGTAGGGGAAGCTTTTCCATTCATTTGGGAAAGGCTTCGTGTGAGAAGCAACTTTTCAGGAATTAAGACTATTCTGGCGAAAATTCTAGGCAAGGGTTGTGAGTTAGGAACAGACATCAAGAACTACTTTTATTAGTATTTTTCTAATTTCTGTGAAAATGTTTTATTTTCTGAAAATCTGAACATATGTTTTCAGAGTATTTTAAAGTAGGTCACGGGAAATGCCTTAAAATACATGGCAGGAATAAAAACTTTGCTGTGGCATCTGAGAATCTTCCATATTAATAATTATTATTGTAGAAATTAAGAAAGGGATGCTAAAGCAAGACTCAGAAGAAGGTGCCAGTGATAAGTGGGTGTCTGACTGCAACACTGAATGAAATATAGCATGCAGTAGAGGCAGAAATGGCCAGGGTTTCAGAACACGTTCAAGAGTGTTTAACACATTATTAACTATAAAAGCAAAAATTTACAAGCAACTCCAATATCTTTCATTAGGGGATTAGTTAAGTATTTTATGGTATAGCCATATGGTGGAATACCATGTAGTCACTGAATATGACAGTATAGATGCCTGTTTCTTGACAGGGAATGAGTGAGGAAAGCAGATTGCACAACATGCCACTTTTGGGAGAAAAAGCAAACACACACACACACACACACACACAGACACAGACACACACACACAAAGATGTCTGCATGGATAAATATGCCAAAACAATTTTGTACGAGTAATTTTGGATATATATGCAAAACGTAATTTTGTACAACATAATTTTATCCCTATATTCTACATTTTAATACAACATAAATTGAAATAAATCAATAGGTAAATGATGTTTTTTAACATGTGGGAAAAACTTTTGCTCTTTTTGCAAAAGCTCTGTCATCTAACATACTTTTCAAAGCTTGCCTTTCAGGGTTGTTTTTTCAGATTTATGTATCAACTCACTAGGCGCCTGCCTTTAAATCCTGTCATGTGGAAACCTCACAAGCAGCCTTGTGAGCTGAGTATTGCCACCCCTGCCTACTTTCCAGGTGAGGAAACTGAGACTCTGAGAGGTCCCTCCTGCTGGATCCTTCTCTGTGATGTCCAGTCCTTTGCAGAGGAAGCTGCTTCATACTGCTCTTGAGGAACTGAGCATTTGTGGTTTCAAAGTGGTCTAGACAGACCTTGAGGACCATCCTTACCTATCAACACAGAGAGCACAGGTACAACATGGCCCAGGTACTCCATAGCAGAGGACAACTCTTCCTAAGGGAGCAGGTGCCCATTTCCAGGAGAAGTGTCTTCCCAAGTAGGAAGCCACCTGGAGCCACATATCATAGAGCCCTGAGGGGAAGACTTTGAGGTGACCACCACTGTGCTAGGGTTGACCAAAGAAAGGCACGTAAAGGTACTGCAGAATGTGGACATGTAACTGGGATGGCTCAGAAATGATCTTGAGTAAAGGAAACTTAGGTTGTTTTGAAATATGCTCATTTTGGATATTTAGTAACTTCTCAAAGGTTGATTCTACTAGGTAATGCTCGTATGCCTCTTTAGTTCTTGCTTATATCTATCCTGTGTTACGCATACAGTAGTTTTAGCCAATTTTATGATCTCCAAATTCGTGTATTTGATTGTTGTTATCCCGTTCTTATATCTGCCAATCCCAATTTATTATAATCTTCCTCAGAGAGATTACTTTACACCTTCTGTTAATAATCTTCAGGATTTCTTCCTGAAACTTGAACTAGCTCCATTCTTTTATTCAGCAAAAATTGTCCTTCACCTTCCCACATGCCAGATCCTGGGAACAGAGAAATGATGCCTTTTCCTATTAGAGGGTCTGGCACTGAAGGATGAATGTATAATGTTGAGCGTGTGCTGTTGTCTGAGCGAGGTGTCCTCTTCGGTGTTCCTTCAGTTACATAGCATGTTCTGCTCGCTGTGTCCATGCAGAGCACCTGTGTCAACCTTTGGATCGTAAATTCCTCTTTTAACCATTTAGGGGATAACTTTACATTTGTTCTTAGATATATTTTAAGTAGTTCATATTTTAATTTTTATTAGGAAGCAGCTTCTGGCATGTTAAGTATGTACACATACTGAGTTAAACTTGAAAGTATCGTCACTTGTCATTGTATTGCTTGGGGAAAAGCCCAAAGAAGTGTTTATTCTCAATCTTTTTTCCTTAGAACACTAATATTCAAATGAGAACTTCCTCATAATGCTTTCTAATGACAAGGTACATGTGATCCCCATGCTGTCCTTTGTGCTCCACACTGAGGTACAGGAGTCAGGACGGTGACCTTTTCCCTGAGCGCACAGATAGTGACCGGGCTGTGTTACTTCTTCAGGGTTTAGTCAGGGGTCTTCTGGTCTTTAGACACCCATTCCTCCTGAAATGAACCATCTGGCGGCCACCCTGGAAGCTATCTACACCATTCTCCTCTTTCTACTGAAAAACAAAGCGACAATTCCAGTTTTGCTCTGCAATACAGTATTTGATCCTTTTAACTTTCTTGTTATCCAAACATGTAAAACAATAAGTTCCTTCCTCAGCAAAATATCTTCCATAGTACTTTTCCTTATATTTTTGGAAGTGGCCTTGAGTGTGTTTTCTCTAGAATTTACTCCATTGCTAATAGAGTTGCTAACATGTCTTGAGATATTATCATCTCATTTTTGCATAACCGGACATGTTGACATGAGCTGACAGGTTATTTCTAGCCACAAAGAAGAAAAAAAATAAAAGGCCCCCCCAAAACTCATTTATTAGTATTTAAGAAAAATGTCTAAACTCTAATGTAATTTATGCTCTGGAGATATCTACCCTGGATACCAACTTGGAGCCATTTTTGATTTTTCACAGGATACATATCCTTTCTGTGATCCTAATTTACTTACTTGGATAATTAAAGTTTCCTTTTTCTTTTTTTTTTTTTTTAGCTTTTATTCATGGCAGAAACAGAACAAACCCTTTACCATATTCAAGGTTTTAGTTGGTACTAGAATAACAGCTTTTGGCTTTTGCTTTAAGATTCCTGAAATGTTACCTTTGCCCCTAATAATTATTTATTTCAATAATCATCACCACCTTAACTAAAAAGAGGCTAACCTAGGAGTTCAGACATGAGTAATGACGTGGTTAGGTCAAGTCGTGCTGAAGTGATCATTGATTGGAGGTGACTTCAATGTGTGTCAAGTCTGCTCTGGGCCCGACTGAGGTGACCTGACTCAGTGACCACAGGGGATGCACCAAGGAGGAACTTTCAGCAGCACACTTTCAAAAACAAGCAGGGGGGTCACCAAGATTTGGACACACAGTAATTAATGTGTGTGTTGAGAAATGATGAGTGTTTTTGACCTGATCTTTTCTCTGATTTGTGTGGATACGCACTGTCGTTTGGCAATTTTGAGGAAAGGTTAAGATTGAGGAAAAATTTCTGGAGGAGAGAGAAATAAAATCATTGGGAAAGGAGGGGAAGGTAAAGGCTCAGGGTTGGTTGGAATAACAAGGATATGGTTCTATGAGGAAATAAAGACAGACATGATGTATCAGGGTGAGGGACTGAGGCTGTCTCAGTTCCCTTGAAAACAAAACATCCATCTCCATGGAAGAAAGAAATCATCTGTTACATCTTCCTCTGGTTACCTAGTTTCATAAGTATTTGTCAATTATTTGAAAAAGCCTCCCTGTTCTTGTTCAAACACGGGCATCTGAGTTTCGTTTAGTGTCACTCACACTGGATCCTGGCACTCAATCAAAATGTTTCTCACCTCCTTTTTAGTTACCTGAACAGTCATCACCTGAGCTGTTGCGGGTGCTATTTGCCTGTATAATGGACATGGAAAACGTGAGTTCCTGGTGTGGAACCTAGCTGTGGCCAACAGTCACAGCCCCCTGGCACGCGCTGGGTGAAGTCAGATTGTCCACTCCAATACATTGCTAACCAGCTGCCTTAGTAGCACCCCCATGAACCTGTTAAATAAATCTTTGTAAACTGTAAAGTGCTTTTTTTCCCCCGGCCAGCTTTGAGTCTAAGTCAACAGCTATGTCTGTGGCCATGATTCATTTTCTAGAAGGATTGAGACAGTGTTCCCTCTATCCTTCCAAAAAATTACATATACCAGAGCGATGATATTCAGAGTAGGGTTGACTGTGGTCAGCCTGGTTTGGAGACTTCCCTGCCTCCAGGGGTGCTTGCTTCTCTGGCCCATGGAAGTGGGGCAGCTTTAGCAAGGAGCGGTTAGCTCTGGGACCCTGCCGCTGCCATGGCATAGCCAGTTCAGGCCATCCCTCAGCAGGTCTGAGAAGGTCATTTATGGGACCGAGCACAGAGGACTTCCTCAAGGCAGAAAAAGACAGTGTTTGCCAGTCTGCAGTTTCCTCTCTGTACCTCGTGTGGTATGTGACCCAGTGAGCACCGAGTGAAGACCCACTTCAGCTTTGTAGACGTGTCCCCTGGAAGTGCTGGAAAGTGAAGGGTGCCTGGGCGGTGGGGTTCATTGGTTAAACTCCCACTTGCACATTTGGGGTTTCACATTCCATTTTTCTTTCACCTTTCACTGATCATTTATTCCGTGTGTGGCTTTTGGCGACTGACTGGGAAGGTGTGGCAGTTATTGAAGATGACGATGAAATAATGCTTAGGAAACTGTAAGCAACTAAAGAATCTCATGGTAATAGTGCAAGAAAGATAGTCTGTGTTTCCATGTGGCATGATTTGTTGGACCCTCTATGTAGGATAACTGACCGCACAATATAAAAAGACTCTTTGCAATGAAGTTCCTTGTCCTTGTAGTGTTTCTTCTCTGAGTCCAAAAGATTTCTAGAAATAATGTGTACCTTTCCCCTTAAAGCCAGAGGAGTTTCAGATCTGGTTTTGTTTTTGTTATCTTGTGGAGATGAGGTAGGAATATTAAATATCCTTATTTTAGGGATAAACCGGATTCCAGATCAGTCTGGCCGTTCACTCAGGGTTCTCCCTGAGGTGCCCAGGGCAGGCGTGATGAAGGTGTCCGGGGCTCTGTCCTCCCTCACCCGCGGCCTCCATCAGGGAGAGGCCTGTGCCCCGGCCTCCGCTCTGCCTCACATCCGTCTGTCCCTCTGCCCGTCTGCGTGCTCCCCCTGCTCCTCGGACCGCCTTGGGCCACCCGCGCTTCTCTCTGAAGCCACTGCAGCAGCCCTCTCCAGGCCCTTCACCCAGGGCCCACCAAACCCTGGGTGGAACACAAACTCTGTGTCATGACTCACAGGCTCCTTTGTGATCGGGCTCCACTCCTTCCTCAGCTAGTCACAGGCCTCTCCCCTCTGATCGTGTTCTGGCTGTAGCTGTGCTAAATTACTTGCAGTCTTTGAGTGTCCCAAGTTCCCTAAGCTTGGCGACACTCTTCCCTCTTTCTGATGCCCCTTGCCCCCGTCCCGCATCCTCAGCTCCTGCTTTCCTTCGAGACGACTTCCACGTGGCCGGGGAGCTTTCCTGATTTTCCATCCTCCGACCCCATCCCAAGGCGGTATGGGTGTTTTTGCTGGGCACTGTACTCTGCAGTAGTGTCTGTGGTGGTGATGTCTTTCCTATCTCCCATGAGCCTGTGAAGTACTGTGCGGGGGTACTGTGCGTTGTTGATTTCTTATATCTCGAGCTGACACATGATTGATATTCAACAAATATCCACTAGTTAAATAGCAAAATCCCAGCTTTCTTGGTCCTCAATGAAAGATTCTTTATTAGGCCACAGTAGGCCCTTGATGAATAATAATAACCAATATTACTAAGCACCTAATTTCCACAGACTGTGCTCCAGGCACTGAACACTCTCCATGCATTCAATCTGAATCCTCTCAAAAATTGGACAAGTCCATTTACAGATAGTAAAACTGAGACATAGAGCACTTAAGTGACTTGCCTGATGACACAGCTCTTAAGAATCAGGATTCAAACACAGGCAGTTTGACTTCAAAAATCACATTAGGCACAATACATTTTATCTCTAGCACCTGTTTCCAACATGACCTGATACTATGGGTAGAAAACAAGTAAAGTTGAGTACCAGCTCATATCTGTCTAAAGGAACAAGAAGGGCTGGGGAAGAAAGGGAGAGATGATAGTTTAAATGAAGGAATTCAGTAATGTATTTGTAGCATATTTTAAGGTAAGTAAAGGTTTTTGTAAGTGGATTTAGATTTTGCTATTTTTAACACTGCTATGATAATAAAACAATTTAGACTGAAATTTCAAGTGAAAAAAGATGGTGAATACCTAGAATAGCTTTTATGCTAACTATTTTTATGCTGTTTTTTAGATATTTATTTTAGGTATATATTTGCAGATATTTAACAAAATATGTTTTTTCTTCTCTTTGGGCTTCCAGAATATCACAAGAATCTGTGTTTCCGCTAGTTTTCAGAGGCTTTTCACATGCATTATATTGATGCCCAAGATTTCACAGACTTCTTGAGAAGCTGATAATCTTCTCAAACTCCTGCATATTCTCAGTACACACCACAATCCAGGGCCTTTGAACAACTCCAGCAGCGTTAGCTGTGGCGGAGAGAAAAATAGCCCTTGCAGACTCCTTGATTAGGTGGTAAACCTTTGACATGTATACTGCTTGAGGATGAGGACTTTATCCCATCCAGTGTTTTATCCCAGAGAGAGGTGCAGAACCAGCCTACAGTAGATATCTAGTAAATATCCATGGAATAAATGAATGATTGAAAGTCTTAGAATGACCTGAGTTAGTATTTATTTTGTTAAATGACTGGCCATGGCACTAATAAGTTCTCGGAGGCCAAATGAAAGCAACTCACACAAGGAATCATCACCGTCGCCACCCACATAACTTGTGAGCATGTGAGTGAGGGTGCTTCATGGAGCAGTGTGCTCATTTCAGGTTTATGCCCCCAAAGAACAGTGAACCCCCAGAGAGAAAACATGCACTAACTTACGAACAAGTACGGAGTCCTTTCAGTACGCACAGTTAGATGTATGCCCATCCACTAGATTCAGAGTCTTCATGCAAAATAGTCCACAAAGTAAAGCTCTGCAGATAAGTTCCAGCAAAACAGTTCCCACAGAAATGATAGGATAAGGAAACATACTCTTGGATTCATCCTCTGGTAGTTGAACAGGCAGAGGGATGGGAAGAAAATGATAGCACACTGTTTTTTGGCACTTACTTTGAGAGGCAGTGGTATAAGGATTTTACAACTGAAGCCAGAGACATTAAGCAGCTTGTGTGAGGCCACACAGTTTGAGCCTGATCCCAAAGCCCTTGCTCTTAACTCTTGTACCATGTTGCTCTCAGAGTGACACCAAGAATAGAAAACACAGAAAACCCACACCTTCCTTCAGAGGAAGTCTCTTCACAGCTTGTATCTGCCAAGAGTTCTATTATTTCCATTCCCAACCTGGACATTAGCTGGCAGATCACTGCATATAACTTATTGTGATTTCTTTTTCAAGGAGAGAAGTTCTAGAAGAATATATGGAGACAAGTGCAGTCTTACTGATCATCAGATAAATATAAACCAAACAACAGATTTTTTTTCACTTATCTAATTATTAGTTTCTATTTAAAATTAATATACCTATATTGACTAAGGGCAGCAAAGCCCAGACTTATTCTTTGCTGATAGGAGGGTAAATTGGTAAAATATTTTTTTAAACCAAAAAGTACTATTTTTGTATCTAAAGCTTTAGCCCAAAATGAATCCTACTACTGGGATTCATTCTATCCTGATGATCTTAAATACAGAAAAGACCTTGCATACTTAGATAGGTGGTCAAATAGTAAGACGCAATGACTGCATATTAAAGTATCCTGAAATATTGGCATTATTTGCTGATTTATACTTGATACTGTTTTTTGTCTATGTGAGTTCACACAGCAGTGTACACAGTAAGCCCTATGTTTTGGCAAAGATATTTCTGGCATGACCCATTGCTTTCAATTAGGTTAAAGAGGCTAACTAACTGACAGTTACCAGGGAGTCTAAACTCTTACTAATATAATTTTTGTTAGAAATATTGGTAACTTGTTATTAAATAGACTCTTTTTCCTCTACCTTTTACCTTAAGACTTCGCTTTCAAAGTTTTTCTTAACTCAAAAGAATTTGCTGAGAAAGCAAAATATCTTGTACTTACCTATCAGTGCTCGCTCAGATCTCCGTGTAGTAGCAGTCAGTATTTGCCCAGACTGAAGCAAGTTACCCGTGGCATGCTGTTTTAAGAGAGACTATGCAGACATCCTTTTATGGTGGTGAGGTTTTTTTTTTTCCTGTCACTGTGACTGAGCATGTAATGATCAGTTAGCTTCGTGTATGTGTGTGCACTTTTTTTTAAAATGGGAAGTGAAATTTTTTTGATAGTGTTTAAAAAAAATAACAGCTATCCAAAAGCCCCTTGGAATTTATAAATTGTTGATGTCTATGGAACTTTATAAATTTTTCTATAGAAGTTTAAGCATCAAAAAATTATTTGAAAGAGACTGAAGCAATAAACCTTAATTAAAAAATACAGTTTTACTGATTATTTTATATTGATAATCTGCGCATCAGTGATGAAGAGATTTCACCAGCACAAACCCTCTATTGCTGTAAAGTACATCCCTCGAGATAACAATTGAGTTATACCCTGCACATAGCCTGCAGTCTTAGACTAGCTGTTAGGAAATTCTGACCTTATCAGCACCTCTCCCCAGCCCTGGCTGTTATCTGCCCTGTTAGCCTTCAGGCACGGTTGGCCACTGGCCTCTTTGTAGCTCCCTTTTGTAACCCTATCGCTAAACACATAAAGAAAAGTATAGGAAATAAAAAGTGAAATAGTGATGAGAACAAAGTGTAGTTGTAGGCTAAAATTAAATCTGTAATCTTTCACAAATTATTGATTGGTGTGGTTTTCATTTTATCCAGTGTTTATTTTATGTTAAAATATAATGATTGTTAGAATTGTTCATACAGTTTCTTTTAAGCAGCCTTTTACTTGTAACCTTTTGCTTGGCCAGCTTTTATAAAAATGACTTATTTCATCTAATGGCTCTCTCTCAAGCCAGGATCAGAAATGGGAGTTTTGGTTCACAGATTTAGTACAGATTTGATGTTACAAGCTGAAAAGAGACCATTTTGGTTAGATTAGATAGTCATTTGGAAAAGACTTAGGAACTTGTATCAAGCTGAATTGGGCTAAACGTAGAAGCCCCTTGAACTTAAAAGCGAGCATTTTTCCGTGTCCCCCTTTTACTGCCCTTATATCTAATAACTGTTGCTGGTACTGAAGGGAACACAACCATCTACAATGAGCTCCTGATAAATAAGAAAAACTGCACCACCTGATCTAGATAAGAAATGGGCTCTGCTGAAATACCCCAAAACCCCAAGAATGTGTCAGTTACCTTAGTCCTTAAATAACTGCTTTCTTTTATATCTTTGAATCCAATTTGTGTGTAATATTAATTATTAGGTTGAGTCTTGTGAATCAAAACTCCTGTAAGTGAAGAACTGTAGCCAACTTGAAAATAAGCAGCCCCAAATTGCTTAAAGGCATTGTAACTTGAAAGAATGGCAGGATTGATGCAGTATGAACACTGGCTAATGTCATCAGTGCTTGGGATCTAAACTCTTATTAGAAAAGATACTAAATTGCCAGGCTTGATCGCTCAGCCTGTAATCCCAGCACTTTGAGAGGCCGAGGCAAGTGGATTACCTGAGCCTGCAGGTTCGAGACCAGCCTGGGCAACTTGGCGAGACCTCGTCTCTACAATAAATCAAAAAATAAGCCAGGCGTGGTAGTGCGTTCCTGTAGTTCCAGCTACTTGGAAGGCTGAGTTGGAAGGATCGCCGGAGCCCAGCAAGTTGACACTGGGGTGGCCGTGAGTGTGCCACTGCACTCCAGCCTAGCTGACAGAGTGAGACTCCAACTCAAAAAAAAAAAAGAAAAGAAAAGATACTAAGTAATGGTCACAAGACACGTAATTACTATTAATCAATAGTTAAGACAATACCTGTTTTACTATAAATACTGGAATGAATTTATGTTGCTTTGAGCAGACTTTGGTGGCTACACTGAGTTCTGTGAATTCTGAATTCAGATTAAACGCCTTTCTTCCAAGTTTTCTGCCCTCGTGTTTCATTGGCAAATAAGAGAAAACAGCCGAGTGTTGATAGGACTCTTTCATAAGTATGGATTTCTAAATGTTTTAAGGAAAAAGAAATGTCAACTTTGACAATTTTACCTGGAAACTTGGAATCAGGAAGTAGTTTACCCATCCTCTATCTTAGCAGCAGCTCTGCGAAAGAATTAAGTTTCTGTGATATAGGTGAGAATGACTCCCCAGGATGTGGAATGGACAGAATTAACTTTCCTGTTCAGGCAAGAGACTGCCTGAATAACAGGGAAAGAGTTGAAGGGAGGCACTTGCAGGTTAAGTTCCTGCCTCTTGTGTTGAGGATGAAGAGATCCATGCCATTCACCTTATAGCTTGAGTTGATGCGGTTTAAATCAACAATGTAACATGACTGTCAAAATGCAATCTATTTGTAGGTGAGATTACTAGAAATACAGTGTTCAGGCCAAGAGAGTTGATGTTTACACTTACCGAGCACCGATACAACCATTTCCAGGCAGTTCTGGGTGCTGCATTTTACAAAGGACGTAGATGAGTTAGATTGTACCTGGGGTAATACCAGGCCTGGATAGCAGGCCTTAGGCAAATGACTGAATAATCTAGGGATATTAGGCTTTGCAGGGATGTGATCATTGTCACATGTTTGGAAATGATCTCACAGAAAAGCATTTACATTGTTTATGTCAGTCTTCCTAACTCCAGAAGACAGAAGGAAGGCGGATAAGAGGATGTTACTGGAGACAGCCTTCAGATCAAAAGATGAGTCTTTTCCAGCAGTTGAGCTCATTAAAAAGTGGCATTTGCTGTTGCTTGTTTAGATGCTTATGTAAACTGGATGATGAGTTTGAGGATGATGTAGCGAGAATTGAGTCTTTTTATAGGAATTTATAGCTCTGTGATCTCAGAGGCCTTTTGCTCTAGGATTCTGTAAAAATGGCCAAGTGGCTTTAGCCTCCCAGTGGTGTCATTTGGTTCTTCTAATCTCTAAAGTGCTGAGTGTTTGTGGAGGAACATTGTTGAACAAAAGAAAGAGCAACAAGTCTGCTGAATTATTTGGGCCTCCACCTCACTGTCTATAAAATAAAGGTCCTGAACTAAGTGATCTCTAAGATAATTCCTAGTATGAAAATTCTAGGAAGGGATAATACAGAGACTTTTGACTTGGAAAATAACATGACATAATATTCCAGAAATATTTCATTTAAAACTTGAACTGAAGAGTACTTGAAGAAGACACTGATGAGAAATTTTTCAGTTTGTTGAAAGACCATCCTGTTGGGGCTTTTGACTTTCAATTTGTTAAATAGTTATTACTAAGTAAAACATTATTATATAACAGAGGACTCAACTAGTTAAAGTAATTCTTCTGGCAAACTGTACCTTTTCTTTTTTTGGTGTCAAAGTGTCAAGCATATGAAGAAGAGGTGATGGGATAATTGTCCTCCAAGAGGCTGCTGTCGAAGCTGCATGTGAGAAAATTCCATGAATCCACAAACCTTAGTTTTCGTTGTTAGTTTTATCTTAGATTTTATGGAAAGTTGCCACAGTTTCTTGAGCTGTGATTGTGCTGTAAAAGTAGAGTTACATTCTTTTCTGTAGAAGAGGTGAAATGGACCTTAGCAACCTGAACTGAGTGTCTCTGTTATTTTGTCTGTTCTACTGAGTATAATTGTGAGTGTATAATAGCAGAGGCCCAATAAATATTAGTGCTGTTAGTTAAAAGATGAATGTATGGTGACTCATTCCTGTAGTACCAGCAACTTGGGAGGCTGAGATGGGATCATTGGAGCCCAGGAGTTTGAGACCAGCCTGGGCAACATAGTGAGACCTTGTCTATAAAAAAATTAAAAATAAATCAGGCAAGTATAATAGCTTGCACTTTGTAGTCCTAGCTGCTTGGGAGGCTGAAGTGGGAGGACTCACAGTGAGCTATGATCTTGCCACTGCACTCTAGCCTGGGTAACAGAGTGAGACCCTGACTCAAAAACAAAACCAGGGTGAATGAATTCCTTATAACCTGTTTTCTCTTTTCTGTACTTCCAGCCCGATAGGCTAAAGCCAGAGAGGGCTTCTAGAAGGTAGCTCTTTACAATACGGTAAAGGTCAAACTGAATTATTGTTGACAGTGTAAGGAACACATGTTGTCATAAATAAGGAGAAGAGATACACCGGTCAGTGACTAATAACATCTTGGTATTTTGTGAAGTCTGTGTGTATAGAAATAGCAACAGAAAATTTCTACAGAATAGCCCATGTAACTCTGGTCTGAAATGTGCACTTTTGTGTTATGTATAGATGTGGTCTAGTATTTAGTCATCATCTACAATTGTACAGTGAATAGTAACTTTTAAGGAATTTTAAAACTTTTTCTATTGGTATATGAGATGTAAACTGTGGCCATTAAAATTTCTATCAATATTTTTCTTTTGTAGTGTGCATTGAAATGTAACCTTAAGCAAGAACTCTGCTTCAGATTAGTTCATTCTAACATCGATATTTGTGTTTTACTGCCAAATGTAAACAGAAGAGCCTCTGTGAATTGCGTGCCTCAGAAGCTCTGTGTGGGAGAGCCCCGGTGCAACTTGCTAGCCAAAGTCAGCTTTGGTCATTACCAAGAGGCCAGCAAGCCATATTTTGAGCACGTATACAAAACCGTGTGTTTTAATCTCATTACAATGATAAAACAGAGAAAGGGGCTTTTTAAAGTAAACGGCAAATTCTGCTGTGTGGTTTTACTGTTTTATAGAAAAACTAATTTCTTCTGCAAGTCCTGGTTGAAACGTACTCTGTGCCGGGCACTGTTCTAGACAGTGGGGTGAGGCAGTGAGCAAGAGAGACCCGGGTCCCGTCCTTGGAGAGCTTACATTCTCTTCTGGTCGGGAGCAGAGTTGACAAATCTTGTAGGAGATTGGATGGTTATGAGTGCCAGGGATAGGTGGTCAGGAAGGGAGCAGAGAATGCGAGTATGAGATGGGGCTGTACAGCGAGATGGAGTGCAGTTTGAAACCAGCTGGTCAGGTTTCTTGGAGAAGGCTTCTTGGAGAAGTTGCCGACCAGGTCGGGGTGGGGATGCAGGGCCTTGAGGTCTTTATCATGACTTTGGCCTTTTCTCTAGGGTGAGGAGTCACTGGTGGGTTTTAAGCCCAGGAGTGACTAACTTGTACTTTTCAATGAAAAGAAGGCACAGCTGTTTTAACCAACTGTGTATGGGTTTAGAGTTGGGCAAAAGCAGTTCTTTTACGCAGTACTCAGACATTGCTTTGTTAATTGTTTAAATCCAACAATTACTGAGTATGGATTATATGTAAAAATCTGCATTAGGCACCAGGGAGATGTAAAGCTAAATAAAATATGAACTTTCTCTCAGAATTAATTAATAGGAGATTTTTTTTAACGGAAAGTTCATTTAAATGTGTCGTACAGTTGTTCAAGAATCAAGATAAGCGCCTAAGATGTGCCAGGCACTGTGCCAGATCTGGGGGGCCCAGGAGGACGGCCTTCCCTCCCCTGCCTGGGGTGCTCAGCTTGGGAAGAGGGTCCTGTCCCACGGGGGATAGGAACCCCACTTAGCCATGCACATTCCTCTGCTGCCCTGTGGCTACAGTCTTCCTCACTAGCCATCAGCCAGGTGGCTCTCTCGCATCTCAGTATCCCGTCTTGACTCAGTGCCTGCACTCAGGCCTTTACTGGTTGGGGTTTTCCCTGTTCTAGTATTTGCTACATTACATTCATACCCGTTGATGTGGCTGCCATACCACATTTGGGATGTGTGTGTGTGTTTCATTTTTAATAGTAGAATTGGGAGGACAGTAAATGATTTTTTTTTAAAGCACAGTCTCTATCAAGGTTGAGAAAATATACAAGAGGCCAGGAAGGGTTCTGTGTTTCCTCAAAAATAGTTTGAGGATGGTTCTTTCTTTTTTTGAGTTGGAGTCTCACTCTGTCGCCCAGGCTGGAGTGCAGTGGCATGCTCACGGCCACTGCAGCCTCCACCTGCTGGTCTCAGGCGATCGTTCTGCCTCAGTCTTCCAAGTAGCTTGGAACTACAGCCTTGCACCACTACGCCTGGCTAATTTTTTGATTTACTGTAGAGATGAGGGCTCACCAAGTTGCCCAGGCTGGTCTCAAACCCATGGGCTCAAGCAATCCTCTCAACTCAGCCTCCGAGGTAAGAGGGGTGCCTGAGCCCAGAGGTTTGAAACCAGGTTGGGCAACTTGGTGAGACCCTGTCTCTACAGAAAAAAAAAGAAAAAAAAAACATTAGCCAGGTGTGGTGGCATGTGCCTGTAGTTCCAGCTACATGGAAGGCTGAGGCGGAAGGATCGCCTAAGCCCAGTCAGTTGAGGCTGGGGTGGCCCTGAACATGCCACTGCACTCCAGCCTGAGAGACAGAGTAAGACTCCAATTAAAAAAAAAAAAAGTGAAAAATAGTTCTTGCACTTTTTTTATGATAATAGTCTTTTGTACTGGTGCCATTCCTCCCCAAGGGAAAAGAAAAGACTGAGTAATTAAACCAAGTATTTAATGAAGAACGAGTAAATGGATGGGCTCCCAGCATGCTACTCACTCATATTAACTGCCCAGCCCTTGGGGGAACGTGAGTTTACGATCCTGACACAAGTGGGGGACTGCTGCTTCTCACAGGTGTAGAAATAGCTCCTGAGCTGGGCTCGGTGGCTCAACCTGTAATCCCGCGCCTTTGGGAGGCTGAGGTGAGTGGATTGCCTGAGCCCGCGGGTTCGAGACCCGCCTGGGCAGCGAGACCTCATCTCTACAATAAATCAAAAAGTCAGCTGGGCATGGTAGCACATGCCTGTAATTCCGGCTACTTGGAAGGCTAAGGCGGAAGGATCACCGGAGCCCAGCAGG
>NW_007260120.1:460299-486713 GCF_000164805.1 Carlito syrichta
GCGGCCACTGCATCCAGTCTGGGCTACAGAGTGAGACTCCGACTCAAAAAAAAAAAAAAGAAATAGCTCCTGCACTAGGCATCCTGCCTCAACATGGTCAGCGTCCAGTTGATTCTCTGATGTAGTGAAACTGGCATCATTTTGGGGACAACAAGAAGAGCCACCCACCACCAAGCAGAGTCAGAGAAGTCTTCTGAGAAGAGTTGAGTGGTGTGAGCAAGATGGGAGGGGGTGCACTCGCACTCGAGCATGCATCTGCAGTGATAAGTGATTGTTTTAAGCAAGGGTGTGCCATGATCAGAGTTGGGCTTTGGGAAAAGAATGCTGTCAACAGTGGTAAGAGATGGATTAGAGAGAAGCAAGACTTTACGTAGAAAGACACGTGGAACTTTGTCAAGTTGAAGGTGTCAAACTGAGGCTTAGAGCCAGGGTGAAGGACTGGCAGGCACTTTTAGGACTCACTTCATTTTCTTAGTTGAAGCCATAGAAGGGATTGGGGTTGAGAAACTAGAACAAGAAGTAAATACTGTAATGGAACCCTGGGCAGGAGAGTGGTGTGAGAAGCCTCTGGGAAACCAGCAAGAAACAGGGTGCCAGACAAAAGGAGGAAGGAATTTGAGGAAGGGAGGGCAGAGGTGAGCGGTGTCAGTGCTGTGGTGACAGATCGCTGGCCAGGATCTGAGACGCCGCTTTCGAATTTGATCATGAAGTATTTTCGTGTTTGTAGCTTTTGGTTTGTCTAGTCTCTTTCATTACATTTTTAGTCATATCTGGGAAGGAAACGTAGCATCCACTTTGAATTTCCTCACAGTGCGTCATGATTAATTAGTAGATGCTGAACCCACTTTGCAGTGGTTTTGGGAGGGTCGGCAAGAATAGGATAGTCTGAGTTTTCATAAAGTGTTAAATAAATACAAATTATTTTGGACGTGATGCATGTTTGGAAACCAACTTGTATATCTAAGACCATGCTTTCTGACTGAGATAACGTTATAAGCAGTGTTACTTCGAATATACGTCTGTCATTGGTGTTTTAAATTCACTGTTATACTGTAGTGATCTTTTTTTATTTGTTTGCATAGCCTGGCACCTGTGTTTGCTCTGTTTGTACCATTTTACTGCTCCATACCAAGAGTCCAAGTGGCACAAATTCTGGGCCCGTTGTCCATCACAAACAAGACATTGATTTATATATTGGGACTACAGGTACAGTATGCATTTTTATGTTCACATTTCTTTAACCAGATCTTTTTTTCTTTTTTTAGTCTTTTTCTCATTTGATCTCCTTGAAAACAATGTGTTTTTTTTCCCCATAAGTTTGGCTTCATGATCTATATCAAATGTTCAAAGGAAGTTTTACAGAACAAGAACATCAAGGTATAGAAGGTACTAGAATACTTTCATAGTTTTAGAAATCTGATAAGAGCTTTCACTGTAATTTTTATCAGTGGAAAATATTTTCATTTCATTATACAATTGCATGTAAGAGCTTTTTAAAAATCGTAGTATGAAGCGGAAGCAAATGAGAACAACCAAAGGTGGAAAGCGGAAAAAGTCAATGTTGAAATTAATTTATTGAATTCAATATCACTAATAAAGCTCTGAAGAAGAAACCCCATATGCTTTCCCAACCTGAGCCTTGGGGTTTTCGAGAAGCATTATGGACAGCAGTATTTCTGTGTTTGTGTAGACACGATGGTAGTGCCACCGTTTGCTAAATAGTTTGCTGTGAAGACTATGCTTACTGTCTGACTTAAAATTTAAAAGTTGTCCTCACCAATATTCACCCAATACCCACTGCTCCCTGCTGGGTCCAGGCCCTGTGGTAGAAGACGCTTCTGATTTTCAGTCTTCTGTCTGTACTCCTTGTCACTTTTCTTTTAGTCTTGTAGCTTTAGATGTAGTTTTGTTCTACGGCTGCCTGTGCAGCCATGTACCGCTTGGCCTTTTGATCCACTGATTACTGCTCATAACATTCCTTATCCCACGCACATCAGACCGGATGCTGTGTCGCTTCAGAAAGCCTTCCCTCCCCTTTTAACCTTTCACATTTCCTCTCACTTCTCCAGTCTGCTGTCATGTGTTATCAATGGCTTATCTGGGGCGGGTATTTCCTCACCACTTTTACAACCGTTTCTCATGAAATATGTTTTGTCTCCATCTCTCAGCCCCCCTACCAGCACACACCCCCTTATCCTGCTTAAACCTGTGTAACCAAATAGCCCGTCTCTGCAGTTTATTCTTCTTCTTCGCAGATTTAACACTTTTAAAGCTGTCAGGACAGGGGCGATATGGAACAGCAGAAGAATACTCAGGAGAGCCGAGTTCTTGTCCCAGCTTGGCTCTTGCTGCCGTGTGGCTTAGGTCAAGTCAAGGAACCCCACTGAACTTCGTATTGACTGTATAGTTCCTTCCAACTTTCCTCCTCAAAGTTATGCCAAATCTTTGAGGAGGAAAACCATTTTTTGATTCATTACGGAGGGGGGATTTAGTGTGGCAATGTGGAAAGTCTTTGGAACCAAGGGGACTTGGCTTAACGACTTGGCCCGGTAATTATGTGCTTTGTTACTTACCTTGGCTGAGTCCCCTTTCCCCATCTGCAAAGTGAGGATAATCATATCTACCTTTCAGAGGTATTTTAAGGATTACAGATAATAGTGTTAAGTGTTCAGTGGAATCTGAACAGATAAGAGCTAAGTCGACTGGTTCCTTTTATTAATTAATAATTTATCACTATAGCTACCACCTTTCATTTTTCTGATACTGTGAATGTATCTTTTGTGGTGTAAAGCAAAGTAAGTGGGGTGTTTAATCTCTTGGGAGGCTGGGCATGGTGGCTCAAGCCTGTAATCCCAGCACTTTGGGAGGCCGAGGTGAGAGGATTGCCTGAGCCCACGAGTTCAAGACCAGACTGGGCAACTTGGTGAGACCCCATCTCTACAGTAAATCAAAAAATTACTCAGGCATGGTATTGCTTACCTGTAGTCCCAGCTACTTGGAAGGCTAAAATGGAAGGATCATCTGAGCCTAGTGGGTTGACGCTGGGGTGGCTGTGAGCATGCTACTGCACTCCAGCCTGGGTGATGGAGTGAGACTCCAACTCAGAAAAAAAAAAAATCTCTTGGGAAAAGAGACGCTGCACAGTCTGTCACAGAGCTGTGATGTTTAGTGTCATTTCAGCAGTATTACCTACTCATGATGGAGGTATCCCCTTATTCCTGTCCAGAGGCCAAAAGGTACATGCAACTATCACAGATTTTTTTCAAAATAATATAAATTTATGATTTTTCATGTTCCCGGTAACTTTGTGAGGTAAAAATTGATATCAGAAAGTAGAGGTGAAGATGCCTTATTGGCTTCTTGACAAAACCTGGAGTCCTTAGCATGAACGGCATCTATGGTTCTTCTGACCTATCCAGTATCCACTCCCACCATCCCACCTAGAAGCGAGGGTGACTGAACTCCATACTCCTAAAGTGTCCAGTCTCTCCCTGCCTCCCTCCCTCTGGGCCCGCGCATGGGTTTCTGTGCCTTTTTCTCACCCCACCACAGTTGCTTGAAGCCAGGGACATTGTTGAATGAATGAATGACTTTAGTCATAATCAGAAGAGCCAAAATGTTCACCGAGGGTCATTTAAGTATCAAATGTCTTGAGAGCCAGGCATGTCATACCCTGTGCTAGGGCTATGGAGGGTGAAGTGAAGTATGTGACGAGGCACCTGTCCTCAAGGAGCCCAGTGGTGAGAAAGCACACGCACACTGTCAGAACGTCTGCAGACCCACGTGGGGCCAGACATGGAATAAGATGAGGGGCTTCCGAGTCCAGAGGAGATCATTTTTTAACTGATGAAATGATATGCTCTTTTATTTGCATATGAGACATAACAGAGTGGAGAGCACCTGGATTCACTCCCAGCCCACCACCTGCTAGCTGTTTGACCTGGAGCAAATTATTTAACCATTCAGTTTTCTCATCAGTAAATTCAAGTGAATAATAGAACTTCCTTGGAATTCAGTGAGTCCAGCACACAAAAAGCCTCGAGAGCAGTGTCTGCCTCATAAAAGTGTTAGCTAGTTTATTATTATTTCTGTTTTTAGAAGAATATTACCCGAGTTTGGGGTAATTATCCAGGTACTGCCTCTTTCCCCCATAACTGGCTTCTTTCTGCCCCTCTCCCAGGGAACAGCCCCTGGCCAAGACTGGTCAGGATATACATATTCCCTGTAACAAGTCATGAGGTTAATGAGTCATGCCGGTAACCAAGCAACTAAAGACAATTGTAGTCTTTTGAAATAGGGAAACATTACTCCAAGCCCTCCAAAATTCAGGGCTACCGTGTTACAGCAAAGAATTTGTCTACGCAGTTCTCATCTTTGTTGTGATCAGTCACTCACACTGAACAAGCATCCATGCTAGATCAAGGGATTGCATCTGAAGTTGCAGCCAGTTCTCACGTCTGGGTGAGCTAGCACCAGAGCAAAGCTTGCCAGCCTTGCGTTTGTCTGTATGTTGCCGACTCTGAGCCTTCGTGTGTCTTCTCTCTCCTTGATAAGTGTACAAAATGGAGATTTTCCTCCTGCTCAATGTCAGCAGTCTGCCTGGGCTGTCCTGCTTAATATTCAGCTTCTTTCTCTATAATCAGAAGTACTTCAACTCCCAGCGTAACGTTCTAAAAATAAACAATAGGCCACAAATCATTTCTTTCTTGCAGGAACATGCAGAGATGCTTAATGATTTTTTTCTCCACCCTAAGCACAACTCTCAGATATAAATGATTTGGGAAACAAAAGGAAAGATTTCATGAGATCTAATTCTAATTACTTTTGCCATTAATTAACTTTGTGATTGTTACTTAGCTTGCTCTTCCTTGGGCAAACTAGAATGAGAATATCAACACTTCAGGAGGGTCCCATTGGGTATGGACCGTCTGGCAGGATTTTTTCCACCTACATGAGCGTAACAATGACAAGAAAGGCCAGGCACAGTGGCTCAGGCCTGTAATCTCAGCACTTTGGGAGGCTGAGGTGAGAGGACTGCCTGAACCTGGCACGGGTTCGAGAACAGCCTGGGCAACTTGGCGAGACCTCATCTCTACAATAAATAAAAAAATGAACCAGGCGTGGCAGCATGCGTCTGTAGTTCTGGCTACTTGGAAAGCTGAGGCAGAAGGCTCACCTGAGCCCAGCAGGTTGATGCTGGGGTGGCCATGCGCATGCCACTGCACTCTAACCTGGGTGACGGAGTGAGACTCCAACTCAAAAAAAAAAAAAAAAAAAAAAGAAGAAGATCAAATGAGTTAAACAAATATTGTGTCATCACCTAACACCATACATATTTTGTATGTTGTTAGCTTTAATAATTTCTTTATATGTAGTATTTTATTTTGTTTAAGTTAATTAATGTTCATTTGTAATTAGAATATGCTTAGATTTCACTTCTATTTCTTTGCATGGTAGTTGGCCATGTTCAACTTGTTTTTGGCTTTAGAAAGTCTGAAATCTTGGTTTAAAAAAATTCATGTATACATATTACTTTCTTTTAAATAACAGAATTCATGTTTATTAATTTTCTATTTGCTTGTCTGTATTATGGCTTATACAATTAATACCTAATGTAAATGATCATGACTATAGTTATATGAAAATAAATGTGCTGGCAATTGAATTTCATTTTTAGTTGCCTTTTTTTTTTTCTTTTATAGCTTTTCACCTCTGGTTCCTACATCTGGATTGTAGCCATAAGTGGACTTGTAAGTGTGTTATCCCTTTACCCTCAATGTGGGTCTCTCTTCTGAAAAAACTTTAGGAAAAATGTCATATTTAGACTGTGGGTCATATTCATCTGTCTCCAGCATTTTTTAAACTATGTCAGGTCTGGCTCAATGCTACTTCCTTTAAAAAAGTGCCAGTCCCACAGAAAATCGAGACTAAGGAGACCAGTTTGTCTTCGTTTTCAAGGTAATTTTGGTGAAAGTTTAGCTGGGTTTTTTGTCAGTGCTGTTGTTTTTAAAACACAGTAAGAAAAAAAAAAAGACTGAAAATGAAGAAGTTGGACTTACTAAAAATAAGGAGAGATGTTTTGTTTATTTTGTAAAAAGACATTGTCGTGCAAGGGAAAACAAATAAGGCTAACCAGGAAGTCAGGTGCATTGGATCTAACAGAAGACTCATCATGGAAGAAGGAATGAACGGAGTGTCCTCATTCTGTGTGCTGGAATTTATCTCTCCCCTCCCTATGCTACTTTGTTTTATTTTAATAATAAGCATTCGTCTTAAACTTTCTATGAGATATTTAAAAAGAAATTTAGAGCATAAGGTTGAGTGTTATTTTTCAGCCTTGACTTAAATTTGCACCTCCAGATTTAAACAAATATATTTATGACTAGCGTTTATAGAGTACAGTTTTAATTTCTTTCTTGAAAAAGACTAAGAAAAGTATAGAATGGATTCATGATAATTATATATCATCAAAGTGAAAGGCTCTGAAGCAGCTATGTCTTTTGCTGCAGACATTTGAAGTTACCACTGTTTATCCTTGTTTCTTGGGTGAATGACAGGTACTTTGGGCCAGTGTGTCACTTGAACCCGCTTACCTCTTGCCTTCCTTAAAGCTCTCGATATTGTTCCTTTTCTGTGTTCGTTCCTTCATCTAGGACTTGGGCCTTCGTTCCCTATAGCTGATGTGCTTCCAGTCAAATTCTGGAGCTCGAAGTCACTTTGTTTTTTCTCCCTACCCAGATATCTGTTTTACTTCAGAACCACAGAGTTTACTTCAGAACCACAGTGCCTTTTTGTGAGGCCTTCAAGGCACCTGAGCCATCCACCTCGTATTCTTAAGAGCTATGGTGGCTGAGGGACATGTTGGGTCAGACATTCTCTGGGGCACAGTGTCCAGACTCTCCCCAGACTAGGCTCTTTCCTCATTGGAACTGCCAGCTTGACCGAGCCAGCCTGCATGCAGCAGAGAGAGCACTTATTGCTTTGATGAGAGGTGTGTAAAGAGTGGCTGTTTCTTCCCTGGTCTATTTTGTTTCACTTAGTAGTGATGGTTTTGAGTCCCTTTTGATATTTTCCTAAAGTATTCAAATATTTAAGTCCCTTATTGTATGCTATCTCATTATGTTAGTTTACTATTAATTCATTTCCTCTCAGTATTCGTACACTTCTTTAATAATTCATATCTGACTCATTTGTTTTAAAACATTTCATTTTCTTTATTCTGTTTTTAGACTCCTGCTTTTAAATTAAATGCTTGCTGTCACCTTAGAAAGTTTCATTTTGTGGCATTCAATTCTCTAGAATTGATGGTTGCATTTTTCGTCTCTTTGTAGTCTCTTAAAAATCTAAAATAGCAAGTTGTGCTCATGCTTATTAACAAATAGTAAGATGCCTGTTTTTAACTTTTTAAAGGGAATCAGAAATTTTAAAGATGATTTTTAACATAAAATCTCCTTGTTTCAGAAGGTTGAAGAGAATTATACTGTGTTTGGAATACAGTTTCAAGATGATTTAGCATTTTAAAGTGATTCTCACTATAATAATAATCATCTCTCAGCCACTTGAATTTTCACTTTGTACAGAAGTTGACCTCCTGCTATGATAAAAAAATCTGATAAGTCTTTATATTAGTCATGTTCTTTATTATTATTCTCCTTAATTAGATGACACTAACCATGTTTAAAATAATTGATATCAATGATAATCACAGCCAGTTTTCCTTGCTGTATCATAAAAATTAGTGCTGACTTTGACCTCAGCTTTTCTTTGAACTTAGCTTTTCTTTCTTACTTCATCTAGAAATTCACATTTTATTATGAAATATTTACTATAATACACTTTAGATAAGGATGATTATTCAGAAGGGTATGTATTTTTTTGTTTGGTTTACACACCACTGACTATAGGATCTAAGTCTGAGATTCACAAAGCCACAGTTTGCCTATTCCAGATGTCTCTTGCTCAACATGACTTCTCTTCCCATAGAGACCAAGCAACTTCCTTTTTTTTTTTTGGTTTTCATGCTAAATAAAATTTTTAAAAAATAAAATTCTTACTGTCTAAAAGAAATACACAGATGGTATTCGATGTTTGGGGACAATGTCATGAAACCTGTTGATGAAATTTCACCTTTCAGCATGAAACCAAACAGTTCACCTAACAACTGTGTGTGTTAAGGAAGTAATTTTATTTCAATCTGGCAATTAATTTGTTTTTTAAGAGAGGAACTTTTTTTTTTTTAACTGATATTTGTGTGAAACATAAGTCGTTTATTATCAGCTGTCATAGAGACCAAACACTTTACTCATGCTTTTCTGGAAAGCTGCCAACTTTGGATTGAGTTGATTTTGTTTAGTTAGTTATTAGTTGATTTATTTTGGTTAGGCAACTTATTATCTCTCCTCATGGTCCTCATTCTTTCTTAATTAAAGATGTCTCTGAATATATAACTTTAAAATAGCTCACTGATTAAAAGAGGAGATTGGTAAATTACATCAGTACATTATTTTGCTACATAGGAGCCCACTTTCTGTCTTGTGATGTCACAGAAAAGAATGAGGACTATTTTCTCGGGTTGAGGGAAAGCATCGTTTAGCTCACCAGAAACAGTGGTAAGCTAGTTAGCCTAGGACAGTGGCACTCTTCAATTCCGTTTTGTGATGATCCAGCAGAGATTGCAGCTGCTGCTCAGGAAAGGTGAGAGCCATTCAGTTGGACTTAAAGATTACTCTGAGGTTATTCATATGTATCACTGATAAATGGATTTTGTGCTAAAATATGACTTTATGAAAGGTTGCATAATTGTAGTTGGAAAGTTTGGCTGTTGTAGCAAAGTGACATACCAGTTTAAGAAATATTTCAGCACTTTCAGGAAACACCTGCTTCTATCATGTTAGCATCATTGTGTTCAACTGTTAATGTCTGGTGAGAGACCTTCACAAATTGAGGCTACTCTTTATGTATTCACAACTCCACTAGTCTTATTACACAGTAATACTTTCTTTTCTTTATAGAAAGTGTTGTCTACTTATTGAACGTTATTTAAATGCTTTTTGTGGTTCGGCAGAGAGCCTTTGTGCCATCTATATCCCAGCACTTCTTCATTTTTTGCAGTTTTGTGAATCATAGTAGTGAGTCATGACTACTGGGATGTACCCGAATTCTCAAAAGCTGAGATCTCAGGCCTGATCTGATTCTGGCATGATTAAAATAGAAAGAGCCTACTTTTGCCCATGTTCTCTTTTTATAGTTCACACATTTATAATTATTTAGTCCTCTTTCAAGCTGTTTGAGAACAAATGAACAGACAGGCCAGTATTTTTCAAACTCCAGGCTTTTCCTTCTAACACAGCCCTTCACTGTACCCATTTTCTGTGCTTGTTACTTGTTCTGACCAGTATATTAGACTTTGATTATCTTGTGATCAAGCAACCTTAGTGTGAAAAAAATGTTTCACCCAAGAATAAGAGTAGAATGTAGATTGACAACAGATTATTTAGGACTTTGAATGCGGTCTGAGTTTGGAATGTTTTCTGTAAGCGGTGGAGATTTTTAACACTCGTCAAGCAAAAACATTTCACGATGGTGCAAGATTGCAGAAGCCATATTGGGGTTTATAAATCACAGAAAGGGGGAAGAGAAAATGAGCCATCTGGAAGGAGTCGGGATGGCTCACTTGTAGGCTGTGATTTGCCTTTCTGTTCCCTCCATGGTAGTTTTAAAGACAAAATAACAGTAACCAAAAAACAAACCAAAAAAACCCCACCACAACAAAACACACTGTCTTACACTAACTGTGAAAAGATGGAAATAGCATAGTCTGGACATGAAAGTGTCCTTGGAGCAAGTCTTGAGGACCTGACCTGCTTCCCTGATGAGGGCCATCCCTGCCTGTGTGCAGCGCCCTCTTCTCTCCAGCGGCCTGTTCCTGTTTGTCCTTTCTTGCCCCAGCTTCTCCAGATTAACCTCAGAAGGGCACGGGGTGGCAGGTCAGATGACTCTGTGATATTCAAGTGTTCCGGTAACTTGAGGGATTGCGAATCTTTTCTAGAAGTTCATTGAAAATGAAGACAGAAGCTGCACAGGAAGATCAAGACCAACTGAATCCAGGAGGGAGATGGGGCTTGTGACAGGACACTTGAAAAAACCTAGACTCTTCCTGTTGCTGTTGCCATCAAGTCTTGCTCTGTGACTCCACTCACCACCGCAGTATGCGCAGAAGTGACGAGTGCTTCATCCAGGCAGAAGCTTGAAGAGCCATCGCGTGGTTCCATCATTGCACTACTCCCTTCGCCATGAGAAAAGCCCGGGCCAGAGAGAGGCTGTCTCTCAGGCCTAGAGGGAAGACGACACATAAAGCAGGGCTACAGACAACCTGTAACGTAAGCCCAAAGTAAATCTTTGTTATAAGCTACCAAGGTGGGGACCATTTGTTCCCACAGTGTAACCTGGAGAAAGCTGACTAACAGAGTTCTTTTCTAAGCACTCTACAAAAATTACAAAAATTATCTTAATTAGTCCCCCAAGAAGCCCGATGAACTAGGGGCGATCCCTGTTTTATGGATGAAGAAGCTGAGGCACAGAGACATTAAGGACAGTCATGTACTATAGTGACGTTTTGGCCAACAATGGGCTGCATATACAAGAGTGGCCCCATAGGTGCTAATGGAGCATGTATGGAAACCTGACATATGGCACTTGGTTTTGGCATTGCAGATCAAGTAGGGGAAATGACTGATATTCAGTGATGATGCTCCCTGGGACATTGGTTTTCCGTGTGAAACAATAACATATAAATAAACCACCTAGGCTAGCATATGTGCACTATGATGTTTGTACAATGGCAAAATCACCTAGCGACACATTTCTCAGAATGTATCCTTGTCATTAAGTAACACGTGACTGTAATTTGTCAAGTCACAAGATGATAAGTAGTGGAGACAAGATTCATATATAAGTAGTATAGCTTTATGTCTGTGCCTTAAAAGGTAGCTTTGCATAACCACATGCAGTTTCTTCTAACTATATCCCTTCTTTTCCTAGTATAATCTTCTTTGTTTAAGTCCTGACTCAATCCTTTTCTAAGTCAGTTCTGTCTTAATATCTATATCTACATATATAATTTGACTTTATTGTAGTAAGAATACTTAACATGAGATCTACCATCTTAAATTTTTAAGTGTGCATTATTGCTGGCTGCAGAGACAGTGTTGTACAGCAGAATCTAGAGCTTATTCACCTTGCTGAGCTGAAACTTTATACCCATTGACGAGTAACTCCGCTTGCCCTCCATCTCCTACCCCCGGCAACCAACATTCCACTCTCAAGTCTATGAATTTGACTGTCTTACATACCTCATGTAAGTGGAATCATGCCGCATTTGTCTTTCTGTGACTGGCTTGTTTGAATTAACATAAATTCCTCATGGTTCATTCGTATTGTTGTATTTTGCAAATTTTCCTGCTTTTAAAAGGCTGAATAGTATTCCATTGTATGCATAGTCCACATTTTCTTTATCCATTCATCTGTTGGTGGACACTTAGGTTGTTTCCACTCTTGGCTATTTGTGAATAAAGGCTGCGGTGAGCATGGCAGTGCAGATATCTCTTCAAAATCCTGATTCCATTATTTGGACATACAAGGAGGGACCCCAGAAACACTGAAATTATTTTTTGGAGGGCAGCCCCTTGTAGTACAGGCTTTCTCTTCTAGGTGATTGTTCTAGGAACCCATCAGCATCGATATATCAGCTAGTGTTGTTGTGAAAGGCTGTATTTGGCTTCAGTGCATTTTTTTTCGGAGATTTCTTTTAATACGTCTATCCATGTCACGGTGTGTGATTTACAGGCATGCCTGCCCACACTGTGTTGAGTGTTCAGCAGTTTTTGACCAAAAACGGCATGACCCCTGTGCCCTACCCTCCCTATTCACCTGATCTCACCCTGAGAGGCTTTTTTTGTTGTTTCCCTGGATGAAATGTTTTGCCATTCTGGAAGAGGTGAAACAAAAAACAAAAAATTGATGAGTTCGAAAACTGTTTTGAGCAGTGGAAAAAGTGTCTCAATAGATGTATTGCATCAAACGGAATACTTTGAAGTTGACTAAAGTTTAAACATGTAAGAATAAATACACAATTTTTAATAAATTCCAGGTTTTTGGGGGTCCCCCTTTGCATATCCAGTAGTGGGATTGCCAGGTTGTATGATAGTTCTATTTTTGCTTTTTTTGAGGAATCTTCATACTGTTTTTCATAGCTACTCTACCATTTGCATTTCTACCAACAATGCATAAGTGTTCCAATTTCTCTATATCCTCACTGACACTTGTCTTTGGTATTCTAGATTTTTTTTTTTTAATAATACTGCCATCCTGATAGGTGGTGAGGTGATATTTCATTGTAGTTTTGGCTTGCATTTCCCTGCTGATTAATGTCTTTTTTTCATATACCTGTTGACCATTTGTATATCTTCTTTAGAGAAATGTTTATTTAAGTCCTTAGCCCATTTTTGAAACAAGTTATTAATTTGGGGTTTTTTTTTTTTTTTTTTACTATTGAGTTGCAGGAGAGCCCTGTCTTTCAATTTATAGGAATGATATATTATTCTTTATTATCCTAGTGCCTAATATAACGCTTGACATTTGATATACATTCTATAAATAATTTTTAAGTTTTAAAATTTAATATCAAAAAATAATGTTTGTGCTATAAAACACACTGTAATACCATGTGATTGTCAGAATGATTTCAACATGTACTGTCTTACTAGGTTCTTGACATGCTCTCCATAGAGGAGGAGTACATGGCTTCCCATTTTAAAGATGGAGAGGCTGAGGTTCAGGTTGCAAGAATGATGGCTGCTAGAGCGAGACAAAAAGCCAGGTGTTCTGCTCTAGATCCAGTGAGTCCAGCGTCTTTCACTGTAACTTTCAAGGCTCTCATCCAGGTCTGTTCCAGCCACAAGATGCCCATGTACAAAGCTGTTCTTATAGTTTCCTTTAACCACATCACTAGCATGAGGCCCCATTCATCAGCAATGGGGATGTGATTCTGGGGGCCACCTTGGGTATGTGAAGTCTTCAGAGTCCTCAGAGGCACTGACAGACATAACAACTTTCTGTAGTCTTCTGGGTGCTGACCAGTATCCCAAATTTTATCTTGCTGGCAGTTTCTATTTCTTCCTGATATGAAGAATCTGGCCTATAGCTATGCTTTCTCTTCGAAGATCATGAGATATTTAACTGGTCCTTTCTCTATGCTTGGTGAAAAATACAGCTCAAACCTCATCGTCAACAAACCATTGTCTTATGTTTCTCTCATCGTCATGTTTGGAGAAAATGTAAAGGTTAATTTAAAATAGATTAGGCTGGTTTATTAGTGCTGCTGATTAAAGGAGAAAGAGATGGAGATAAGGAAGAGGTTACAAGAAACAGCCATACTTATACATTGTAGAGATTGCTGATAGATTATCATGTCCATTGCAGCTCAGAGCATTTTCCTGTGGGGCTTTCACATTGTCTTTTTATCAAGAGATTGAAAGTCTTGAATAAATTTTGATTATCTCTTTAAACTGTTGTTTTTATAAATAGAAGTGCCCAGTGTTCCTTCCTCTTTGGGGGCTGATTGCATTGATATTTTTCTTCTATCTCGATGATAACCTTTGGGAAAGGACTATGGTTAGATCAGTGCATGTTATTTTGAATTTATTTATTATTTGTAAACAGCAGCATAACATATTATCAAAAGTCTACTTGTGTTACTTTATGTTGATAGCTGGAAACATTGTCAAGGCATCAGAAGTTTTTGTTGTTAAAAGATTGTTTTGGCCGGGTGCTGTGGCTTACGCCTATCATCCCAGCAGTTTGGGAGGCCCAAGTGAAAGGATTGCCTGAACCCGCAGGTTTGAGATCAGCCTGAGCAACCTGGTGAGACCTCATCTCTACAATAAATCAAAAAATTAGCCGGGTGTGGTGGCGTGTGCCTGTAGTTCTGGCCTTGGAAGGCTGAGGCAGAAGGATCGCCTGAGCCCAGCAAGCTGAAGCCGCAGTGGTCAGGAGCGTGCCACTGCCCTCCAGCCTGGGTGACAGAGTGAAACTCCTACTCAAAAAAAAAAAAAAAAGAAAAATTGTGTTTATTCTGCTAAAATCCCCTCTTTCATAGCATTTTAAATAGTTAAGTATCTGTAAATGTTTAGAGCTTTCTAAATCTTCACATTCACTTTTTTATGAAAAATTATTTCTCTTTATTGAGTAGGACGTTGTTTACATACAATAGAATTTGCCAATTTTAAGTGTATAGTTTGTTGAACTTTGGTAGTTGTATATAGTTGGGCACTCACTACCACAATCAAGGTAGAAAACAGTCTCTGCACCCTGAAAAGTTTCTGTATGTCTCTTTGCTATCTAGTCCTACATCCAACTGCCAGCCCCAGGTAACCACTGAGCTTCATGTCATTATAGTTTTGCCTTTTCTATAATTTCATGTAGTTGATATACAGTCTATAAATAATTTTTAAGATTTAATATCAAAAAAATTTTTATGCTATAAAACACTATACTATGTGATTGTCAGGATGATCTCAACATGTACTGTTTTACTAGGGTTTTCTTTTTTTTTTTTTGAGTTGGAATCTTACTCCATCGCCCAGGCTAGGGTACAGTGGCACACTCACAGCCACCCCAGTGTCAACCCACTGGGCTCAGGTGATCCTTCCGCTTCAGCCTTCCAAGTAGCCGGAACTATAGGCACATGCTATCATGCCCGGCTAATTTTTTTATTTATTGTAGAGATGAGGTCTCGCCAAGTTGCCCAGGCTGTTCTCAAACCCATGGACTCAGGCAATCCCCTCACCTCGGCCTCCCGAAGTGCTGGGATTACAGACTTGAGCCACTGCTCCTGGCCTTTACTAGGTTTTTGACATGCTCTCTGTAGTGGAGGAGTGCAGTAGTTGGTATTGTTTAGTATGGAGTCTTTTGTGTTTTACTTTTTTCATTTGACATGATGTTTAAGACTCACTTATGTTTTTTTAATATTTCATTTCTTGTTATAAGTATTAATCCATAGTATGGATACACCACAGTTTGTTCATTCATTCACCAAATGATGGACATTTGTGTTACTTCCAGGTTTGCGTTATTATGAATAATGCTGCTGTGAATATCTGTGTACACATTTGTATGTGGACATATGTTTTCAGTTCTTTAGAAATGGAATTGCTGGGCCATATGGCAAGTGTATATTTAACATTAGGAAATACCACTACGTTATTCTACACAGGCTGTACCATTTTGCATTTCTCCCATAAGTGCATGAAATTTGCAAGTTCTCCACATTCTTGCCAGCACTTGGTATTATCAGTCATTTTAGCTTTAGCTACCCTAGTGGTTGTGTAGTGGTTTCTTGTGATTAGTGATGTTGGGCATTTTTTTCATGTGCTTGTTAGTCATTTGCATATCTTTTGTGAGGTACCTGTTTCACTCTTTTATCCATTTTTTCATTATTTGTCTTCTAATTGAATTAAAAGAATTCCTTATATAGTCTAGATACAAGCCCTTTGTTGAACATGTTTTGTAAACATTTTATTCCAATCTCTAGCTTGTCTGTTATCAAAGAGCAAAATTTTATAATTTTGACTTTCTCATTACCACCAAGTTTTAAAATAGCTTGTGTTTCTGATGTTTTCTTTAAGAAATCTTTTCTAATCCAGTATCACAAATATTTTCTCTTATATTTTCTTCTAGAATTTAGTAGTTTATTACATTTAAGTCTGTGATCCAATTTGAGTATAATTCTTTTGAGGTAAGGGCTCACATAGATGTTCAATTGTTCCATCACCGATTATTGAAAATACCTTTTTCTCTATTTTATTACCTTGGCACCTCTGTTGAAACTCAATTTCTTGAGTCTTTTCTATCCCATTTATTTCTTTGTCTATCCTTAATGCCAATACCATACTGTAGCTTTATGGTAAATCTTGAAATCAGACAACATGAGTCTTCCAACTTTGTTCTTTTTTTTTTTTTTTTAACTGATTTACTAATTTTGGAAACATTGACTTTTAATATGCATTATAAAATCAGTTTGTAATTTTTTCAAAAAAAGGAGAAAAACAGTTAAAGTTTTGCTGAGGATTGCACTGAAACTATAGATCAGCTTGGGAAAGATTTCCATTGTGATGATTTTAAAATATGTCCACAAATTGTTTTACACGTCAAGAGATGGAGCTTCTTTTTCCTCCCCTAGAGTGTGGGCTGTACTTAGTGACTCACTTATAACAAATAGAATGTGACAAAAATGACTGAATGTGACTCCCAAGAGCAGATCCCAAAAGACACAGCCACTTTGATCTTACTCCCTTTTGAATTGCTTGCTCTTGAGGAACCTATCTGCCATGTCATGAGGACACCGGAGCAGCCTTTGGAGAGGTCCACATGGCCAGGAATTGTGGTCTCCTGCCAACATTCAGCACTAACTTGCCAGGTGTGTTTTGTATCCTCTAGCACCAGTCAGATCTTCAGATGAGTGCAGATAGGCTGACATCTTGGCAGCAGCCTCATGAGAGACCTTGGGCCACAACCACTCAACTAAGCTATTCCTACATTCCTGACCCACAGGAACTATGTGGATAATAGTTGCGTATTGTTTTAAGCCACTGAGTTCTGATCATTTGTTGCTCAGTAATAGATAGCTAACACAACCATTTTAACAAAATATTAAGTCTTTCAATCCATGAATGCGGTATGTCTCTGCTTGTATTTAACTCTTCTTTAATTCCCCTTTGCAACTTTTAAATTTTCAGTGTAGAAGACTACATATCTTTCATTAAACATATTCCTAAGTAATTCTGGGTTTTGATGCTATTCTGAATGGAGTTGTTTTTATAGTTGTTTCCCAATTGTTTGTTGCATGTATATGGAAATACAGTTGATTTCTGTGTTTTGTTTTTGCATCCTGCAACTTTGCCAAATGTTTTTTTCCCCCCCCGGTAGTTTCTCTGTGGATTCCTTAGTGTTTCCTGCATACATGATCATGATCAGAAAATAATTTCTTGTGTTTATGTGATTTACTTCTTCCTTTTTAATTTGTGCCTTTTATTTTTCTTACCTTACTCCACTAAGGTCTCTAGCACAATATTAAATAAAAGTGGTGAAATGGACACTCTTGCCTTCTCCTTGGTCTTAGATTTTTAAAATTGAGTTTTTCACCATTAGTCTATCTCTATAAACCTACAAACCTTTCTAGATCTTCACATTCACTTTTAGTTTATTATTTTTAGTCCTGCATAACAAACAAGTTTCAACATAAGCCCATTTTCTCCTTAATTTTTAGCTTGTTGAATCAGTGAAAGTGAATATAATTGTAAAGGGGGCTCCTTTATCTTGGCTGTTATCTAGCTGCCTACTGGTGTATTTTTTCCTTAGTGACAGAAGCTTCATTTTATTTGGGACAGCAGTGCCTCCAACAGAGAGATCACATTTATCAGTCTCCTTTGCATCAAGGTATCATTATTAGACTAGGTCCTGGCATCTGGCCAGCAAACTATAAACATACATATTGTTAGGACTTAAGGGAGGTTCCTTAAAGTAGCCTTTGGCTCTTTTTGTCCGTTTTAATTTTTTTCCTCCTGATACCTGCAATGCAGTTAAGATAGTTTCAGATTTTTTGACATGAAGGAGAAATAAACTTCAGTTGTATATAAGCCACTGTTGTTTGAAGTTTTCTGCTTTGCACAGTTGGCCTAATCCTCCTGATACATTTTTCTAAAAAAATAATCTGTGATCAGTCTAATTAATTCTGTCTTTATTCCAATTCAGTTTTCTAAGAATTAGAAGGATATCCAGTATTTTAATTGGATACCTCAAAATCTTTTAGGTTAATATCATTTATCTTTCCTCATATGAAATCGAGATAGGAGAGATATAGAGTTCAATCTGAATTACTTTTGCACTTAAAGAATAAGACAGCAAGACTCTTTCAGTAAGTGTCAAAGTTCTGTCAGTCATGAAAAGAGCAGTCTTTTCATAATTTGTCACAAATGTCAGAAATAACTTTGGGCATCCTTAATTTGCATACACATTATTTGGGTAATAAATTAGGGAATCTACAAAGTTTCTTCATTCATTCTTTAGCATTTTCAGTGCAGAAGAAGGAATAGAAAAATGTAAGATCCATTCAGACAGGAATTTTTCTGTTTTGCTCCCTTCTGTGTTTCAGTATTGAGAACACAGCCTAGCAAATATTAGCGCTCAGTATACATGTTTAGCGGGTCTGATTTCCTTGGGCCTTGAGGACACATGAAGTCTGTGTGCTGGGGCCCAGGTATAAGGGAATGTTTATTCCTCTGATTCCTCTGTGCCATGCCAAGGCAATGTCATTTCCCCAGGAAAGCCACCCTTGTGTTTGTCCTATCGTCCCACAGATGGTAGTTTTCTTGGACATGGGAGCAATGACCACAGGGACCCTGGCAGTGCAGCTTGCCCGTGGGTTTGTGTTCAGTCACAGTCAACTGGAGAGAGAGATCAACACCTGGGTGTCATCACCAGGTCATGGTTTCTCATCTTTGCCTGCTGTGGTTTCAGGCTAGTATTAAACAAAACCAGAGGACAGTTGAAGTCTACTGTTTCCCACCCAGCAAATAAGATCCTTTATTTGTCTGGTGAGCATTATTTTGCAATTCCCTTTCTAAAAGGACTAATAATCTGAAAAATCTGAGTGTGTAATTGATGTCATGTTTATTAGTGACCTAAGAGAAAATGATTTCCTGTTGTACATTCTCAGACTTATGAAGTCATAGCTTCCACTGTTGGGATATGGGGAGCTTCTGTCTCTAACCAGAGCCAGGCCTAGGTCTCTGGTCTAGAGTTTCAGCTGAGTGTGCGCCAGAATTTCTATGGTTGCCTGACCTCTCTGTCCCTTTTTTTAAGCCAGGCTCCTGATTCCCACTGCCCAGGGGCTCCAATTCCAGCTCTAGCCTATCTTCCCAGGCATATCCCATTTACTCCTTTTTGCTTTTTCTGGTCATCCTGGACGGACTCCTTGCCAGCCCATGACCATGCTAATGCTACCTTCCTTATCAGTGACCCCTGTGTTTGGTCTTTGGCTTCCCAGTTCTGAGCTCCTGCCAGACCCCCTTGTCAAGTGTTTCCCCTGGTCTGCTGACATTCAGATCCTAGCATATGATTGTTTTTTAAAGTCTGTTTTCACAAGGTCTGTGGATTTCAAGAAAACTCATTCAGAAAACCCAATATAAAAAAGGTTTATGAAATAATGAAAATTAAATTTTAAAATGTGTAAATATAAGATATATAATAATAAGTGATATACTCTCAAAACTTTTGGTGGTAATTAGGTGAAGTTTAATGCAATTATTTTTATCCCATCTTGTCATAGAATGGAGTGGTATGATTATCAATAGGAAAGAAAACTTCTAAGCTCTTTAATCCTTTGTGAGTATCTAAAACGTTTTACAGTAGCATTTTATTTGTCAACTTTAGGTCATGCTGGTGTGCTAGCATGGACAAGTGAACCCTACCTATCTGTCATGTGGGAAAGCATAAACTTAGAACCAGAAGGAGTGTGTCTAGCGGCAACTTTCCAGTATCCTTTAAAAGGATCTAGAATAATATATTTTTTTGTGGCACATTCATTCATTCACCATTCACCTAGCAAATACTTAGAATGCTTACTGTGTGCCAGGCACTGTTGTAGGTTCAGAGGCCAAGCAGTGATCAAAACCAACCAAAATCCTCTCCCAACAGAATTTACATTTAGATAGGTAGAATAGAAATGTAAGCAAGCGAACACAAAAGCTCCATTTCCTTGCCAGAATTTGTAGTAGCATTTTTGTTTGGTACTGGGTTGGATATCCTAATTCTTCATAGAATGGTCCTGCTAAAATTGAATATGTGATTTTGTGAGTGTTTACATGACTGTGGAGCAGAGATAGGCATGGGCAGGAGAGTGAAACTCTTTAACCTTTATCGGTTTCTTTTTTTTTTGAGTTGGAGTTTCATTCGGTCGCCCAGACTGGAGTGCAGTGGCCACTCCCGGCCACCGCAGCCTCACCTGCTGGGCTCCGGTGATCCTTCTGCCTCAGCCTTTCAAGTAACCGGAATTACAGGCATGTGCTACCACGCCCGGCTGATTTTTTGATTTATTGTAGAGATGAAGTCTCACTGCCCAGGCGGGTCTCGAACCCGCGGGCTCAGGCAATCCACTCACCTCAGCCTCCCAAAGGTGCGGGATTACAGGCTGAGCCACCAAGCCCGGCTCTTTTATCAGTTTTTTAAAGGAGCCCAAGTCCTCCCCCCATAAGATTAAGAGCTCCCCCAAACTGTGAACTCAAGTACAGACAGAAACTATACATTTCATTAAATTTTTATTAACTTGTTTAAAAACATGGTTTTTAAAGCAAAGCCAACACTATATTGTTGAGTTTTTAAGGTGTGTGAGCATTAATACGTAAAACAGAAGTGGCCCAGTGGATGAGGGAAAGCTGAACAGACAGTGGTAAGTCCTCATTGTAGATAGGTTCTTGGAAACTGCAACTTTTAGCAAAATGTCCTTCAATTAATGTCATTTCATCATCGTTGTTTCTTCTAACATTGAGGAGGAGAACAAAATTGGTTTCTTATATATTACTTAAAGTTGGATTTTCCAAAAACCTATTGATAATGTTAAGTGAGGACTGACTGAATACTCTTTCAAGCTTCCCGTATTTTACTTGAAATAATTCAGTGTTAACTCTTTGCATTGTATGATAAGCCAAAAATGCATATTGTAATGCCTAGGGCAAATATGAGAATAAGAAATGCAATAAGATATAGCTTTAAAAAAATTAAAATGAAATACTAAATGATAAATGATTAGCACAACAGAACATAGGAAAAGAAGACCAAAGAATAAGAAACAGATGAGACAAATAGAGCCCAGATGGCAAAATTCAAGTATATCAAGGCAAGTACGTTGAGTGTGAATGGCTAAACACACCAATCAAGAGTCAGAGACTGTCAGACCAACTTAAAAGCAAGAAACTGCTATATGCTATCTGCAAGACACATTTTAAATACAAAGACACAAAAAAAGGCTTAAAATAAAAGGATGAAGAAAGGTATATTATGAAAACAGTAAGCACGAGAAAGCTGAAATGCCATATTAACATCAGACAAAATAGACTTCTTTATGAGTAGTACTAAAAACGTAGGCTGTGCTGTGATGAGGACATGGTGAGTTGTAAGTGTGTGTGCGTGCCCGTGAACAGCTTCTAAGTGCCTGACGCTAGAATAGAGCTAACAGCAGAAATGGACGATTCCACGATTGCAGTTGGCTATTTTGAGATTTAAAAATAAAAATGTTTAATTTTTTTACTTAACTCAAATCTCACAGCTCTAATTTGATTTATATTTTGGGGTTTTTTTATTTATATTTTTCATTTTTTAAATGTTTACTGCAAGATTTTGCTGTCTTTAGCTAAATCAGTGTCACTGTGCTGTTGTACACTCCATTTTCTGTTTTCCTACCAGATTTTCAGAAAGGGAATTTCGATTTCATTGTTTCTAATTCTTTACTTGGTTTTTTGTTTACCATATTTGCTTCAAATGTTTCTCTTTGTGTGTGTGTGTGTGTGTGTGTGTGTGTGTGTGTGTGTGTGTGTGTGTAATTTGTTACAGGTAATGCTACTCCTCCCCTCTGCAGAAGGAGCTGTTTTCTGTGATTCTGTACTTAGCATAGATGAATGGATCTGTATACAGCATAGAGTAGTATTTTGTGTTTTAAAATTTTGCAAAAATAAAATAAAATATGTGATACCATTTATGTATATTTTCATTCAACGTTTAATCTTGTTCATTTGAACAGCTGTACAATCTTCTGTTGTATGAATAGTCTACTTTAGTCCTTCCTCTATGGTGGATGCCTTGATTCTGTGCCCTGGATATTAGGGATAGCACTGCCACTGGGTATTCCTTGAATCACATTTCGGCTCTTCTGGTTGTTGCCAGATTGCTCCACAGAAGGGCTGTGAATTTACCCCCTTTCATGCCTGTGTGAGATTTCTCACTTTCCTTCATCCTCACCAAAACTAGATGATATCAGATTTTTAAATATTTGCCAGTTGTCATTTAACATTGCTCATTTTAATTTCAGTTCCCTAAAAACAAGTGAGGATAAACAGCTTTTCATGAGATTTTTTAGCCATTTGAGTTTCCTCTTCTGAAATCAACTTTTCATATGTTTTTTAAATTGAATTGCTTGTCTTTTTCTTAGAAATATCAAGGATTTCTTTATATGTTCTGAATGCTACCTTTGTTGGCTACATGAATTCTAAACTACTATTCCCAGTTTCCTACTTGTCTTTTCACTTCATTCTGGCATACCGTAGCTTTTATTTTTTATTATGACTTTTTTTTTTTGAGATGGAGTCTCACTCTGTCACCCAGGCTAGAGTGCAATGGCACACTCACGGCCATCCCAATGTCGACCTGCTAGGCTCTGGCAATCCTTCTGCCTCAGCCTTCCAAGTAGCCAGAACTACAGGCACGTGCTACTGTGCCCAGCTAATTTTTTATTTATTATAGAGACAACGCCTCACCAAGTTGCCCGGGCTGGTCTTGAACCCACAGGCTCAGGCAATCCACTTGCCTCGGCCTCCCAGGGTGCTGGGATTACAGACTAAGCCACCTAACCCAGCCTCCACATGAATTTGAGGAGCGGCATTTATGTTTCAATAAAACACCCTATTGAGATTTTATTTTTCATTATATTGAATTTATATATTAATTTGATGAAAATTGGTATCTTAACAATTTTGCATCTTATTCATGGAGTTTGTATCTTTATTATTAGAATTTTTATTTTAATCTGTTTTCATACTTTTTGTATTTTCTCTACAAAAATACATTTTTTAAAAAAATCATTTAAAAAAAAATCATTCCCAAGTATCTTATAGGTTTTGTTGTTGTTATCTGCTTATAGTTAATTGTCTTTCTTCACAATCTGTATTTTATGTCTGGTTTCTTTTAAGGTTTCCTTTGTTCTACTATAGTGGATCTAGAGATAAATTTTATTTTATTATCCCTGTAGGGTCTCTTGTATTTTCAATCTGAGTCCATATTCTTTATTAATTCTACAACACTCTCTAACTGTGGTCTTTCAATTACATCTCGTTCCCCCACATTTTCTCTGTTGTCTTCTGGAACCCCTGTAAGAATTATACTGCTGGCCTCACGGTGTGCATAGAACCTGGCTGGCCTTCCACCTTCTCACTGGGAAGGAGAAAGAGGGTAGATATGCGGCTCTGCTGGGTGTGGGGAAGAATTGGGGTGCCCTCTTACACAGACTTAAGTCACCTCCACTACTTCTCTCCTGCCTTCTTCAGTACTCGGTGTCTCTAATCTCTGAGGCTGCGTGAGTTTCCCGGGGCCCTCTGCAGCATTTGCAAACCTGAGGATTCCATTTCTGTGAATGAATAACTTCTTGCATGCAAAGCGATTTACAGTCATTCAATATGCCTTCCATTTTGTTAGGGTTACAAATGCTTTCTGATTTCGCTGACCATGGAATTTGTTTCTGTTTTCGTGTTCTTTGTTTTGTATTATTTTTGAGAGAAGGGGCATGGAAACTATTTGAAACCAGAAGTCCTCCACCATTCGCTCTTCAGCCCACTACAGTCTGTCTTTTGCACTAAAACTGTCCTTAGAAACACCTCGTTCATCAGATGCCTCCGTTTGCCACATCCAGTGGTCAGTTCTCTGTCTTAACTGTCAGCTGCTGTAGACACAGCCGGCCAGTCCCATCTGAATACACTCTTCTCTTGGCTTTCATGGATACTAAGTCCTCTTAGTTTCCCTTCTGTTCACGGGCAGTCCCTTCTCATGTCTTCACCAGTGTCTGCTACTCCACCCATCCACAGAATATTAGTGTAGTCTAACTTTTTCTTGAGTTCCAGATTTATAGATCCAATTGTCCACTTGATAGCTCCACTAAGATGTCTAAAGATATTCCTGAATTAATTCTGAGTAGCATTTGCTCTGCCTGAAATGTTCTGTCCCTGGCACCTCATCATTTTTAAGAACTTCACATAGGCATCACTTTCTCCAAGGGCTCCTCTTACTGCATACCCTAGAGTAAGTCCCTGCTCCAAGCTCTTTTATTTCCTTCCCAGAACTTGTCCAACTTATTTCTGTTTGTTCTTCATAGTGACCACTGTAACTTCTAGAAGAGTAGGGCCCGGTTTACCATGTCCTGTACTGTACTCTAAGTGCCTAGGATAGTGTATAGCAGATTCTCAAGAAATTCTTGCCTAATTAATTAATTTAAATGTTATTAATGAAACATTGAAATATCTTTTCTCATATTGGACAGAAAGTTGTCAAATATGCTCTAATTTGATATGAATAACATCTTATCCTAAAACTCAAAGTCACATAATGAAAGATACTTTACAAAGGAATTAGCTATAGTCAGTTTTACCTGGAAAACCATTGGGCATCTTAAGACTTCTTACCACATAAATGACCTAAAGATAAGAAAGAGGTTGGTTTATAAATGGGATTGTTAGTTTTGGTGAGGTAAAAATCTAGAAAAAGCAATACTTCAAAAATTGATCGAAACTCTGTATAAATAAAAACCAAGATTTTGGATCATCTTTGTTTTCTGATTTGTTTGTTATGTGACTGGGTCAGATTAAACATCACAGTCGTTTTCTGCTATGTCTCCCTGATGGCCCTCTGTAAGGTAACCACAGAGTCAGTGCAGTATGAAAATATTTCAATAATCAGATCTTTTATGACTTTTTTAAAAAATGAAGACAATGTTTTAAAAATATTTCACCAGTACTTTGAGGGTGAAATGGTTCAAATTTTGCTAGCTCTTCTAATCCAACAAAAAATTATTTTCCTTTACTGAGTAAATTAAATTTTGTGTTGATTTGTACCGCTTAGTATTCTGCAGTTTGGTAGAGGTTCCTCTTACCACCAAACTGGTAAAACTAAGAAAAATACTATCTGAAATGTTTTGTGGCTATTGGTTTTTGTGTTAAATATACCCTTTAAAATTGTATCACATTTAAACAACCCAGTTGGACTTTTTTCTTTTAGATTTCCGGTGTGTGCTATGACAGCAAAATGTTCCAAGTCCACCAAGTACTCTGCATCCCCACCTGGATGGCAAAGTTCTTCTCTTGGACACTGGAACCCATCTTCTCATCTTCAGAACCCACCAACGAAGCCAGAATTGGGATGGGAGCCACAGTGGACATCCAGAGACAGCAGAGGATGGAGTTGCTGGATCGGCAGCTGATGTTCTCTCAGTTTGCACAGGGGAGGCGGCAAAGACAGCAGCAGGTAAAGATGATGGTAATTACTAGGGATTTCAACATACTCAGTGGTTCAGGTAACGCTTCCTCTGTGATTACATGCGTGGTGGAGACTACATTTTATCCCTATGCATTGCTGTGCGGATCTTGACATATTTCCCAGTAGAAGGTAAGTTTCTGTTAGTGGCTATTCTTAGTTGTTTAAAAAGGTAGAAATAAATTGCAGCTGAAAGATTGGTCAAACTGGACATTTCTGTTCCACTTATATTAGCTAGCATTACTTCTTGGAGAAACACCAACCTAGTTAAGAAGATGTGCTATTTATCTGTTTTTATAATCTTGTAAAAGCCACAGTGTCTTCCTGTTAACCTGCTAATCATAAAAAAAATGCTAATCGTATGCTGTGGAATGAAGAAAGTGTAAAACTTCTTGATTTTCTTTGGTTGACATGAAGAAAATCTGAAAGTAAGAACATTTTCAAGGGAACAGCCAATGAGTAAATCAAGTAAATTCTGTGTTCTCTTCACCTTGTTATCAGTAGTCAGAAACTGTTGTGTATTTATCTACAAATACTGCTGTATCCAGTCTACTACTATACTTGTCTTTCAAGGGAAGCAAGGGAAAAAGGGTTACTGCACATGGGCTATAGCCTCAGGCCAGCACTTCTATGATCCAGCACACTGGACTCTCTGTTTCTTGGCCCCACCATCTTTACCCTATGGAGTAGTGGGAGGCACTACTGTTCTTTCTTGCCATCTCCCTGTCTCCTGCCAGCACTGGATGTGAGAGGTAGGTTTGCAGGTCTCACGGTGGTTTGCAGAAGTGAAATCAGGTCTGAGGTCCTCAGAGTTACCTTGGAGATGCGGCTCCCAAAGTTTATATCAGGGGAGGGAGAAAGGGGGCCCTTTGTCCCGCAGTCTACAGGAGAAAGAAAAACGCAGAAATTGTTTCCTAAAGCTGTGTGGAACTTGAGGTGACTCTGAAACAACCATAGATACCCACAATGTATTTAAAGATGAAGCGTTCTACAGACTTGGAAAAAGTATGTGCCAACTCTAGGTCTGACAAAGGCTTAACATCCCTGATCTACAAGGAACTGAAACGTAC